>NW_024962334.1:13218198-13221389 GCF_019238085.1 Lagopus leucura
GAAGGAAGGAAGGAAGGAAGGAAGGAAGGAAGGAAGGAAGGAAGGAAGGAAGGAAGGAAGGAAGGAAGGAAGGAAGGAAGGAAGGAAGGAAGGAAGGAAGGAAGGAAGGATGTGCATTTGTGCATGGTTCAAAGTTCTGCCATGATGTTGCCCATTTATCTGCACTTATCTGCATAATTCAGCCTCTTTCAGGCTAAAATTTCCCCTCAGTAATGTGCTAGAATCAACACAACCATCCATGCTAAGAAGAAAGAGTGGTGCTCATACTTCCTGGAGTTAATTGGAGAAAAAATGGTGTGCAGATGCTTTCACGGGGCCAGTGGCAAAATAGAGATTTGTTTTGTGATAAGGGGTGAGTTCGGTGTTTTCTTGGTGTGGGGTTGGGGGGGGGGGAAGAGGGGGAGGGGTTGTTTGTTTGTTTTGAAGGGTGGTGGGTGGCAACCTTTTGGATTTCACAGAACTATGGAATCATTTAAGTTTGGACAAGAGCTCGAAGATCATCCATTCCAACCGTGGACCCGCCCCCACTATGCCCACTGACCACGTCCCTCAGTGCCGCATCCACACGGTTCTTCAACACCTCCAGGGACGGTGACTGCAGCACCTCCCTGGGCAGCCTGTGCCACTGCCTCACCGCTCTTTTGGAGAAGAAATATTTCCTAATATCCAACTTGAACAGAAAGCTAGTTACGCTTCCTCTTCGTGATGTAACTTCTTTCTTCTGTGTACGTACTGTGCCTCCCATAGCAGCTCTCTCACGGGTTTCTGACGGGCGCTGACTGCCCCAGCCAGCCCAACCCACGTTGCGCAGGACGCACCTCCTCCAGAGCGGCTTTCCGAGCCGGAATTCAGCTGGGGAAGAAAGTGCCCATTGACCCCCCTTTATCTCCTAACGACCCCGCTCCGCTCCGCCTTTGGTCTCGCTGCCCGCAGATGGGCCTTTTCGGAGCGCTACCTGCGGGCATCAGCTCGTTGTGAAGGCGCATAGCCCTGCGAACCCGGTGCTTAGAAACGCTTAGGGGCACTTGAGGCCTCAATGCCGAACGCAGCCCCCCGCCGCGGGGGCTTCAAAGCGCCGGCTGACACCCGGCCGGGCCGGAGCTCCCCCAGGCATGCCCGGGGCGGCTGCAGCCCGCAGAGCCCGGCGGCACGCTGCTGCTTCCGACGGGCGTTCTGTCGCCACCCACACGTCGGGGAGGCTGTTTAACAGTGGATCCACGCTAGGCCCGGCTGTGTCGGGGCCTTGGCGTGCTGAAAATGTAACTTTTTAAAGTGCTGGAACAAAAAGCAGAGCGTCTTTTAATGAGATTTGGGGCGCTGCTGTTTAAGCAGCTTAGTCAAGTCCGCGCTCTTTGAATACCATTCTGATTCTACGTTTCTGATCCAAAACCAAAAAATCAGCTGTTCAGTACTCTCTTTGATAGACGTGTAAATACAAATAAGCTCAAACAGAGCGGATCCACAGCCATTACAGCTACGTCGGGGATCCTGGCGTGTTCCCATGCTTCCATCACATGCTGTCAGGCCGACAATTGGCACTGATCTATGAGCCAGTAAGCGACCGTGCTTTAAAACCAGGGGAAGGTGCTAGGCATCCCTCATTAGGCTTATCGGAGGGTGAAATACACACGTTTAAGGAGAGCTGTTTGGAGATCCCTGTGCATGAATAATACGAAATATGAAGTGCTGCTCGTGGTTATGTTTGGCTCCATGATCCTAATTTCAGTCTCTTCTTCTCCCTAGGTTTCCATTTCGTCTCTATAGTTCAATTTCAAGAAAGAAATGTCACCTCAGAACTAAATCCAACTGAGTACTTTTCCCATCTCCTTTCAGAAGCTTTCCCAAGTATTTGTGAAAATGACAAAAGCACCTCCTTGCAAAGCATTACACTTTCTGAAATGTGTTTTGTTTCTGTAGCCAGCAGGACGCCTTAGGCCCAGCAACAAAGAACAGTTACATGACCTTCAGTAGCAAAATTATCCATAGCCAAGAATGTGATTCAAGCTCAGTCTGTTGAACTTTGTCTGTGTTATACTGCCCTACTTCACTGCTTAGGATCAGATCTGGATTAGCTAATTATTAGCTAATTATTAACTAATAATTGCAGTTCCTTTAATACAATATTGCTGCTGAAGATACAGAGTTTTTTAGCTATCATTTCTCCTATGAATTAGAAAAAGGACATGACTGCTAAGACTACTTGGAATACTGCTTTATTTTCAAGTAGGGAGTTGTTTCTGTTATCTCCTGATTCAGTAACTCATGCCTGTTCTTCCTGTTCCAAACATCGTGTCTGGAAAAGGGTGTTCTTCTCCTCGCTTTCATTAATTAACCCCATGATAAGTATGGGGCTTATGCTTTTGTATACCTATGCACATCTTTTTAATGTTTAAGTCTATATTCTGCCTTTTTGAATTGGTTATGATACATAATAAATTGGCAGCTAAATGTAATTGGTTACCAAAGAGTAAAACTGCTAATAATTCAACACCATCCCCACTTAATATTAAACGTAATAGTTCTTTGGTTTTATACACCTATTGATTTCCCCTATTTAAAGTATACATTTACATATTTCAACAGCAGCTCTCTGGCTTTTTACCCTTCGGGGTTTGATTTTTTACACCTCATAGTATATTTAAAGCTGCACTTTTTGTAGCTTCAGGACTGTATACTCCCACGTCATAAACTAACATGGATTGGTGAGCTTTGCAGCTATAGGGCAACACTTCTCAACAGAAAAAGAAAGGGGAGGGAGTGGGGGGTGAGGAGGCATTTTCAATTAATTTAGTTTCCTAGCATTCCCATGAAGGAGGTGTCTCTTGTCTGCATGTGAGAGATTGAAACAGCCTGAGCACTGGAAGGATGGAGCAGGCTTCTTCATAAAAATACTCACCGAGGTTCAGCGTCGGGCTGCAATGCCCCGAGCCTTTCCCAAGCATACTGATGTGCCTCTGATTATTCTGCGTGCTGTGAGCTCTCTGCAGCCTTGAAAAGTATGAAGATGTTAAAAAAAGAAAAGGAAGAAGAAGCGCTCGTGTGTGAGTGACTGCATCTGAAAAGTCTCCGATTTAGTGATTTCAAAAAGGGCTCTGAAGGACGGTGGAAGCGTGGCAAGCCTCATGATGGCATCTCAAAGTATCCTTCCTTTGCCCAGCCCCATACTCTGTGTGTAGTTGGAGATCAATGGG
>NW_024962334.1:13221489-13462698 GCF_019238085.1 Lagopus leucura
GGGGAGGAGGTGGAGTGCAGGTTGGGTGGCTGAAGAAAAAGAAAATCTGTGAAATCCCATCCCAAAATTGCTGTAAAGGTGAAAATATTGCAGGCCCTCGGGAGTTGGATGCTAGCAGATTGAGGAGGGCATCCAGAAACAGCAAGATTTTTTTTTTTTTTTTTTTTTTTTTCCCCACCAAAATGAGAGCAAGGAAAATCAAGTAAGGAAAATAAATACTTCACAGAAACGGTTCAAATGTAGCACTCAGGAAATGACCCCAGGACCTGGATATCCTGCAGAGACAAGAGCGTGGTGACAGGAGCACAGCATAGCAGTGCATTCTGCTAGCCAGAATTCTTAAGCTGTCTGTGTAGAACTGCTGTGTGTGTATCCATACTCACATAGGTAAGGATAATGGATATATATGGCTACACGGGGTGATGTGTGAAGGTACATATATGTGCACAGTAGCCTGGTGGAATAGGTTATATGGATTTCAACTTCTTTTCTCCTCCTAGGCCCTTCCTTGCAGGGTGCTTCAGTTTAACAGTGTTAGTCCCCATGAATTTAAACCATTTGCTGAAGCTCTTTTCTGATCGCTGACCTCCAAGAAACAGGAAAGGACTCAATCCTATCCCAAAGGCAAAGGAGAAAATATTTCAGCACCACACCGATCTGCCGTAACTGAGGCTGCGTTTTCCTTTAGAGTCGGACGTGCTCCTCGTTTGAATAAACCCAGGGAGTATATTTGAATAAAGTGCAACAAAACGAGATAATCTGTAACCCTTCAAAGACCTACACTTTCTTTCAACATTGTTTTTGCGGTTTGGGGGTTATTCTGATAGTTTTACGAACCTAATTTTCCTTCCCGTCTCACCAGCCTGCTGCTTTTGCAGCTCTATCTATCAGATAACACCTGCAGGGCTGCGGGACCCATTCGGAAATCTGTCCCACTCACGACCGAAAGATCCCGCAGCTCTGCACGGCGGCGTTCCTCGGCGCGACCCCGGAGGGACAGCGGGAACGGAACTGAATCGTAGTTGGGCGGGGGGCGATGCCCGACCCTCCGGGAGGCGAGATGTGAAGCAGGGGCGATGACAGGGACTGCGTCCCGAGAAATTGGTTGGCGGCTGGGACGGCAGCTTGAATCTGCGGGCGGAATCGCTGATTTTGCGCGGCGTGCGGGCTGCGTGACACAGCACCCAAATGATGACTCGCGCTCTCCAAACCCGGCCAGGTGAAACGCAATGAAACCTGGCCCCGGGTTCTGTCCCTTACAGCCACCGGGCCGGATAGGAGCTGCGGGACCCGAGGCGGGAGTTGAGGCGAGACTGGTCCAAGATGAGCTTGAGATACATCGTTCCCTGCAGTGAACCGCAAGGAAACCGTAATTCGTTAGGAAAACTTCATGCCGAGCGCATTTCGATCCGGTCCATAAAGCTCTCAGTTTTGCAGGACGGCCACGGGTTTCCGATCCCTCCCCCGACCCGGTTCCCTGCTCGAGGGAAATCCGAGCGGCGTCGGGAGGTGTCTGCCCGGCTCTGCCTAACGCGAGGCCAGGGAAATTCTGGAAGAAAAAATGCAGCAGCCTCGAACTGAACGGCACCTGCCCTGCAAGGCTCCTTCAAATCGTGGCAGTTGTGTTGTAAAATTAATTCCCTCAAACACTACCCAGTAGCCTCGCAAAACCTCCTTCACCTCTGCCCCAGCCCCGGAGATGGACAGCCCGACGGAGCGGCCTCGGGCAGGGGAGAGGCAGCTGAGCCTCAGCGGAGCTTCGGCGGATCTCTCCCCATTCCACCTTTCCGTTCAGCCTCAGAGCGGGGCTGCCTGGCGGGCGCTGCCCCCCTGCCGGAGTTGTACGGGGAAGGGGCAGCAGCGCCCAGCGGCCGCGCTGCTCCATGCAGAAGCGATGAGCGTAGGACACTTTTTTGTCGTGTCCCTCGTTCGGACGCAAAAATTGGGAATACTGTTATCCAGGAGTGAGCAGGTGGATAGGGCCGGGGGTGCTTCAGTGCCGGTGCCACCAGCCCCCCCCCCCCCCCCCCCCCCCCCCATCCCCCGGCTCCCCACATGCGTATTTGCTTGCCCGCAGCCGGAGGCGGGCACAGCGGGAGCTGCTTCCCCCGGTCCCTCGCTCCGCTCCGGGGCACGCAGCGAGCCCCCCGACCGCCCAACCGTGCCTCGGCCCCTGGTCCAGCGGCTCGGTTAATTACAGGCTATTATCGCGGTGGCCCCGGTGAGGCTCCTCGGAGCTCTACGCGGTGAGAGCCGCGGAGCCGCGTCCCTTCCCCGCGCGTCTTTCCACCCGGCAACGAAATCCCGGCTGCGCTGCGGGTCTCCTTTACGTTATGCAGTGGTGAGGGGGCAGGGATTCCGCAGAGCTCCCCGCGAAGCGCCGGGCTGCGGGGAGAGGGCGAGGGGCTGCGCTTTGGGAGCTGCAAAGTCGTTCGTGCCGAACCGCACGGGCGCGTCAATATTCCTAAATATCCGCTGCCCCGCGCTTCGGAGCAAAATGTTCTCCTTCGAGCAATGCGCGGAACAGATTGGTTCCACGGCTCGGGATCTGGCACACAAGCGAATCCGCCCTGCCTTCCCGGACGGGGATGCTGAAGGGGAAAGCGCGTTGCTAGAATCCTCCACCGAGTTCCCGAACACCGAACTTGCACCCGGCTTCCAAGGAGACTGCCCCATTAACGTGCCACTTCCCTGGGATTGATGCCGCCCGGGGAGCGAACAGGGGCCGGCAGCCGCTCGGCGGGGCTGAGGCACAGCCCCAATTGTTCCAACGGCGGCACGGCCGCGGGGGGCCTGGGGGTGGCCCGCCCCGTCGCAGCGGCCCGCCAGGTGGCCGTCCTCCATCCTTCCCTCCCTGCTGGGCTCTGCTGTTAGCTCCCATCTCGGTTTCTCTCTGGACCCCCAATTCCTGCTGTGCCCAAGCCTCGTGCGCCCGTTGCTACCCAGATCAGAAATAGTGGTTCGTTTTCCTATGTGTTTTTCCTTTTTTGGGGGTGGGGTGGGGTGGGGTGGGGTAAGAGGGGGGACCCGGGCTCGCCGCCGGCTCAGCCCTCCCCCGGAGCGGTACGGGCGCTGGGCAGACCCGCCGGCTGTGGACGGGGGGGTCGAGGAGCGGGGGGACACGCGCACCAGAGTCACAGGTGACTTGTTCCAATTAGTAGCTGTCTAATTAAATTAGTGTCACCCGGCCCAGCCAATGGGCCGGCGGGGGTGGAGGGCGGCGAGGAGGCAGCTCGGCACAAGCCCCTCCCCGGCGGCCCGAGCGGCCCGGCGTGCCGGTATAAATGGGCTCGGCGGAGTCTCGGCGCAGCGCTGCGCGGCCGCGGGTCGGGGCCGGCATCGGGTACCGTGGGGGGTTGTGCAGAGCTGCCGCCGCCCGCCGAGGATGCAGCTGGGAGAGCCGCTGCTGGCGGCGGCGGGGGGGGCCCTGCCGGGAGCCCCCTTTTATCCGCTGGAAGGCGGCGGGCGCGGCGGAGGGACCGGAGCCGGAGGAGGCGGCGGAGCCGGATCCCGCGGGCCGCCCCGCCCGGGCTCCCCGGCGCATCTCGACCTGGACAAGGCGGCCAAGAAGTTTGCAGCGGCTCCGGCCATGCTGGGCGAGCCCGACGGGGGGGAGCCGCCCTTCGCCGCTCCGAAGCCGGACGGCCGCAAGACCACCCCTTGCGGGGAGGAAGAGCTGCCCTCGGCCGCCGCCGCCCGCTACTCCATGGACAGCCTGAGCCCCGAGCGCTACTACTTGCAGTCCCCCGGGCCGCCCGTCGCCGAGTTGGGGGGGGCCTGCGCTCTCTTCCCGTACCCGCCCGCCGCGCAGCACGGCGCCGTGTACCAGGCGCCCGGCGGGCCGCGCTACCCCTACGGCTCCGTGCTGTCCTCGGGCGGCTTCGCGGGCGCCGTGTGCCCGCCCGGCGGCAGGGCGCAGTTTGGGGGAGGCGGCGGGTACCAGTACGGGCAGGCGGCGGCCGGCGGAGCCCTCTACGGCCCCTACCCGCCGGCCTCGGGTTCCTGCGGAGGGCTCGGGGCGCTGGGGGTGCCGGCGGCCGGGCCCGGGCTGCGGGCGCAAGTCTTCCTCTGCAACCGGCCGCTCTGGCTTAAGTTCCACCGGCACCAGACGGAGATGATCATCACCAAGCAGGGCCGGTAAGCGAGTGGGGGAGATCGCGGGGGGAAAGGGAAAGAGAAGGGGCCGCTCGGGAAATCCCGCGGCCCGAGCCTTCTCCCCGTGCCGTCCCGCATGCCGTATGTTTTCCTTCTCTCCCCAGGCGGATGTTTCCGTTCCTGAGCTTTAATATCACCGGCCTCAACCCCACCGCCCACTACAACGTCTTCGTGGAGGTGGTGCTGGCAGACCCCAACCACTGGCGCTTCCAAGGGGGAAAATGGGTGACGTGCGGCAAAGCCGACAATAACATGCAAGGTAAGTGTGGGCTTCCCGCCTGCTCTGCTTCCTAAGAAGGCTCCCGATGCAGGAGGAGCTGCGCACTTACGGCCGCTTTGAGACCTTCGTACGGGACGGGGACACCTGGGGGTCGCGGTGGAACGAAGCCCCGTGCTGTGCCCGGCTGCTCACCGCCGCGCTGCTCTCCTCCAGGCAACAAGGTGTACGTGCACCCTGAGTCGCCCAACACCGGAGCACACTGGATGCGGCAGGAGATCTCTTTCGGCAAGCTGAAGCTGACCAACAACAAGGGAGCCAACAACAACAACGCGCAGGTGAGTGACGGTGCTCCCGGGAGCCGTGTCGGTAGTGGCGTGCAGCAAACAGAGCTGCTGCATCGCTGCTATGACTTGTTCTTTTCTTAGTGGGTTGTTAGTCCTTTAGTCCTGTAGATGTCTTTAAAAGGAGAAGCGATGTCAGTAGTAGATGTGTAAATTTCTATCTTCGGCCACTATTTTCTTCAACTTCACGTTTCTCAAAATGTAGCAGTGTAGCTGATGGCTCTCAATTTCCTGCATTTGCAGGACCTGGCATATTAGCAACCTACACAGGCTGTAGCCCTTTGTTTCATTTGCTAGCAGTAAAAAAAGAAAACACCATTCCCAAGATGAGGTCAACCTTGCAGCCTGTGAATGTTGATGCGGGGTGCAGTTTGTTAACATTCTCTCTTACTCTTTCAGATGATAGTCCTGCAGTCTCTACACAAATACCAGCCTCGGCTTCACATAGTGGAAGTGACTGAAGATGGCGTTGAGGACCTGAATGATTCTTCAAAGACTCAAACGTTTATTTTCCCTGAAACGCAGTTCATAGCAGTTACAGCCTATCAAAACACCGATGTAAGAATGGGTTGTGCAAAATGACAAGAATATAATGAAATGTCGAAGGTTCAGCATGTCAACTCACTGTGCTCTGCTTTCATTTTTAGATTACTCAGCTCAAAATTGATCATAATCCTTTTGCAAAGGGCTTCAGAGACAACTATGACTCGTAAGTATGCCTGTACCTCTTGCAGCTGTTTGGGGAGGCATGGTTCTGCCCTCAAATGCTTTTATATATAAAAAGGAGAAACTTGGAGACGCTACTTAAGTTATTTAGAAGTAGAAATAGTGTCATTTTGCTAGTTCATGCACCCGTTTAGAAGTTAAATATGTCTAGAGAGATAAATGGCCATTTAATTACTTAATATGCTGTCTCGATCCTGTTTCCTAGCAGGATTCTGAGCTCTGGTTAAATATCCCACCAGAACCTTGCTGGCCTGCAGGCTGGCAGTAAAGCATCTGCTGTTGGAGTGGCAAAATAGCTATCTTCCAATTGTAAGGAAGACATTTGCTTTGTGAGCAATTTCTGTCATCAAAAGGCCTTTGAAAGACCATAGGTGCATGTGCTCAAATCTGGCTTCTAAAAGTGCTGCCTTTCATTTAAGATGGCTTTGGCCGAGGAGAGCGGGTATGTGTAACAGCAGTATTCTACTGCTGTTTAGCAATTTCTACTGCTCTAGGAAAAGCAGCATTAACTCTGAAGGCTGATAGAAGGTCCAGATAAACACGGTTGTGACTCCTGTTAAGAACAGCTGCTTTCTTCCTGTTTGTTTTCTAATACCGTATTTGGAATTGTAAAGAACTCTCAGTGTTTCTCTTTTATGTTGTAGCATGTACACAGCTTCAGAAAATGACAGATTAACTCCATCTCCCACGGATTCTCCTAGATCCCACCAGATTGTCCCTGGTGCCCGATACAGCGTGCAGCCATTCTTTCAAGAACAGTTTGTCAACAACCTGCCCCCCACCAGGTTTTACAACGGTGAGAGAACCGTCCCACAGACCAATGGCTTGCTGTCCCCGCAGCAGAGCGAAGAGGTGGCCAGCCCTCCCCAGCGGTGGTTTGTTACTCCCATGCAGCAGCCCAGTGCCAACAAACTGGACATGAACTCCTATGAGACGGAGTATTCTCCTAGCACCTTGCTGCCCTATGGCATTAAATCGCTCCCTCTTCAGACATCCCATGCCTTGGGGTACTACCCTGACCCAACATTTCCGTCCATGGCAGGCTGGGGGAGTAGAGGCTCCTACCAGAGAAAAATGGCCACGGGATTACCTTGGAGCTCCAGGACGAGTCCTCCGGGCTTCTCTGAAGACCAGCTTTCAAAAGAGAAGGTGAAAGAAGAAATTGGCTCATCCTGGATAGAGACTCCACCCTCCATCAAGTCTCTAGATTCCAACGATTCTGGGGTCTACACAGGTGCTTGTAAGAGAAGGCGGCTCTCCCCCAGCACTTCGAGCAACGAAAATTCCCCATCCATGAAATGTGAGGACATTAATGCTGAGGACTATAGCAAAGACACTTCAAAAGGCATGGGCTACTATGCGTTCTATACCAGTTCTTAAAGCATCCTTTTGTTCCAATTGGCTATTTTTTCAGGGTGGCCTTTGTTTTCTTTTGCATTACAATTGCCAAAAAGACTCTTGCCTTCCACCTTAAATTGTCATGTGCAATTCTAAAGAAGGTGCCAAAGCTTTTTGACTGTTGCAGGTTATTAAGTAGGAAAAGCAAATCACAATATGATTTTTCTCTTAGAAGAAACAGCATGTGGAAAAGCTGTAAGCAGGAGCCTAGATTTTCTACAAGGTGGTTTATTTATTGGAGACACTGAAGTGTACAGTTTGGCTTGGCTCAGAGGCCTGATCAAATCCATACACTGAGTGAGGAAATAGCAGTTGGATTCCAAATTTCACTTTCTTCCCTGCCTTGCCCCTCTGCTAAAGGGCACTGGGGTGGGGGCTGCGCATGCTGTTTTAAACAGAACTGTTTTCTTCAACTCTTGTTTGCAGATTAGTTGACTGAGTTGGGCATTGCTCAGCTAAGGCTTTCTTTAGCAGAAGATGGTTAAAATAAGGCCTGCTCCAGGCAGCTGAACTTGAAGGTCTTGCTGCTAGCGATGCTTTTATAATGGCCAAATTTGACTTTTAAGGAAAGCATGCCTCCATCCCAAAAGCCTAACCTTTACTGAGGTGGCAAAAAAAAAAAAAAAATCCAAGTGTACAGTTGTGTTTTGTCTAGGTACACTGTAGAATATTGTGGAATAATATATAGTTGACCTATAGCTGTTCAGTCAGAAGGACCTCCAGTGGTGCTTTGAAGTTCAAAATGCTTTTTTTTTTTTTTTTTTTTGGTTAATCAAACTTTGCATATGGAGCATTGCAAAGAGCATTAGCAGATTTCTATTTGCGTGTATGTAAAGTGACTTTCAGCTGCCCTGTATCAAACTGGAAGTGATGTAACCTGCCCACTCTTCTTGCCTATAGTTTCAGCCATTTTAAACGGATCAACCCCAGAGCACTGGCACAAAAAAATTCTGGTGAAACTTGGTTCTGCTTTTATATGTACATAGTAGTAATTTTTAATAAACGTGGTGCTGCCAGGGATGAGAGTGTGGGTGGCATCTACTTCTTTGCTTCTACCAGGTTGGGGGGAAGGAGGGAGCACAAACCTGTGTGTGCTGCATGGTTAAAGACTGGTGGGTTGTGATGGCTCTTAACTCCAACCACTTTGTGTAAAGTTGCTGTTTTGTCTTGCAGAGTGCAGATAAGGACGATGCTAGTGGTATTAATATTACTACTTTCATTTGGGGATTTTTCTCGTTTCACTTGTCCTTCTCTTTATCCAGCAAGATTCCGACCCCCTCCTTGCTTGCTGCCAGCCCTGAGGCGCCTCTTTTCCCACACGGGGGTGAAGTGCGAGCCCAGCCCGTCCTGAGGAGCCGGGTACGGCCCTGGCTCTGCCCCCGCCTCTTCCCGGAACGCGTTAAAACCTCCCCCGCGCCCTTATCTGGGGAGAAAGCCTCTCCTGGCGAGGTGATTGAATGTCGGCTCCCGCGGCAGCATCACCTTTCCCGAGGAAATGCAGGCGGTAATGGGATTAAGCTGTTAGCGATGCCCGCCGCAAACAAAACAGTGCAAAGACTCGGACTGGAGGACTTAGCGCAATCGAGGTGGGCTTTTGCAACGGGCTGGAGGGAGAGAGGGACGTCTTCCCGAAGAGATTTCTAGCGCCGAGTTCGGTGCACATCCAGCGAGGCGTATTGTCGATTCGAGACGGGAAGATTCTTTGGTGGAAAGAGCTTTTTCTTTTTAAATTCTTTTTTCTTTTTTTCCCCTCTCCTTTCAGGGGGGGTAAACCCGTTCCTCACCCCCCGCTTTCATTCTCGTGCACAGCGCACCGCAGTTGGGGAGAGCGGTTCCTTCTCTGTGTGGCGCTGGCTGAGGGCTGTACGTGTAAGTTTGCAATTCGCGATTTAAAAAAAAAAAAAAAAAAAAAAAAAAAAAAAGCAAGAAAAGGAAAAAAAAAAGAAAAAAAACTTGTGAAAAGTCCTCACACTATTTAATAGAAACATAAGTGCCTGGCTGGCCCCAATTAACACCTTGTGATTATAATGCATTCCTAAAACGGGGTGTCAGACGCCAAATTGTGAATAAAGGCAGCTAATTAATCTTCATAGGATGACACCGATAAACAACTCAATATTTAAATAAAGATCAAGGAGCCGGACGCCTATTTGTTTATATTAGCGGAAGATAAAGTTAACTACCTTTGCGCTTCGCTTCGTAGCTCCATTTACTGCGGCAAACAGCAGAGAGCCTCGACCCCGGGCTGCGGGCTCCTTATCGCGGGGGGGAGAGCAGGGGGGGGCCAGGAAGGTCCCCTCGTACGGGCGAGCAGCGCTGCGGGGACGCCCGGCCACCGGGAGCGGGGCTGGGGGGGATGAGCGCGGCGCCGGGGCTCCCCTCCTCTGTTTTCCCCACCCCTGAAGCACACTGCGAACGATTTGAGGCCGTTTGTTGCGATTTAACGACTATCTCATGTACTTGTCTGTCATTCGAGGGGAGATGCTTCAGCTCGGTGTTTATATATATATATTTTTTAACAGCGTGGGCGAGCAGCGGTAGATCAGAGGGGCTCTTCCCAGGGCTGAGCAGGATGGAGACCTCTTGTCGGTGAAGAATTTAGGGATTTTTCGTTAAAACAGCCCCGCTCCTGCACTTGGCTCGCTTTCCCAACGAAACTTTGCTTCTCTCGGCTCACCCCACATTTCACCACCGATATTTCGCACCCATCGGGGAAAACAAAACGACCCCGAGTCCCATCCCTTCCGACGGCTCTTCCCCTCGTCATGAGAAGGGCCGCTCTCTCCGGGAGGAAGGAGCAAGATTTTTGTTGTTGTTGTTTTCTTTTCGAGTACGTGACAAAGGTTTTACTTTCAGTCTGAATTTCTTCCACCCTGCCCCATCCCCAACGCCGGGTTTTCACAGCCCGCTTGCTGCTTTTCGCCTCCCCTTTGCTGCTTTATGAAGCTCCCTCAGCCGCTGCCGCCCTCTCCTCAGAGAAAAGAGTGGCGTTGGAGGCCGAGGAGGGGATTCACCCTCTGTGGTATTCCTCGGAAATGCCCCATCCCGGCCCGGGGTGCAGGAAAAGCCGGTGGTGAGCAGTTGGGGCATCCCAACTCTGTGGAGAAAATGGTGCTGAGGTGATGGAGCAGGGCCTGGCAGCACCTCCCGTGTGCCATCCATCCCACGGAGCTGGGGTTTGCTACCGTCGATGCTGTTGTTCTTTCTTTCTTTTCTCTTTTTTTTTTCGTTCATTTGTTTGTTTCCTCTTCATCCCCCCCTCTTTTTTCTTTATGTTTTTTTTTTGTTTGTTTTTGTACCTTTTCCCCTCTGCTGAAGTATCCAAAGCTCGTTCCCCACCTTCCAAAGCAGCCGCAGCCCTCTTCGTAATAATAATATCTCTAATATAAATGTTGATCTAAACCTCATTGGAAGGACTTTAGTGCTTGCTGGGTATCACAAATAAATAATGTGGGGGCGAATGCCATTAGGCTCAAAGCATAGAGTGCAAAATATGATTTGAATAAAGTGATAGGGTGGTATCTAATATTTCCTTTAGGGAGTACTATACTCCGAGCTGTCACAACCAATTGTGTGAATAGACGAGACTGAGGGATGTGATCCTAATCATATTGATGAAACATTCATCTGAAAGACTGAGCGCAACCAGAAGGGACTCACTCGGAATACAATTAAATCCTAATCTGGGGAGGAGGAATCCTCTGCAGGCTTCCCTCTAACCTGCCGCCTTCTCCCTCCTTTTCATTTTGGACTCAAATAAGAGACAGAGAGGGAGGAAATAAAGACACAGAGTGCTGGGCCATTTGCCTGCTTGAATGACTGAACTGATGCTGGATGGGAAGGAGGTCGGTGTGCAGACCTGACCCTGTGGGGAACAGTAAATAAAGGCCTGATTTTGCTCACGTGAGTAGCTACGTACCTACTGAAGGTTTCCACATGTGAGTGGTGTTATTTGGCTGCAGAAGGCATGCGTGTTAGGAGATGTCCCTGTCTGACCACCAGTTCAGTCATGAGCTTGTAAGTAAAGTTGTTGTACACTGTTTAGTTTTCATCCACAGCAAATAGATGATTTGTTGTTGATTGACAGTATTTAGTGGCAAAGGGGTAGTTTTCCTGTCTCGAGCATTTTGTTTCTGCTGGGCCCTTCTTGTCACGGTCTCAGATTGCCTTCCAGGGTTGTACAGCACACAGGGTGAAATGACAGTAGTCTCCCAGTCCTCTTCATACTTGGTGGTATCCCGTTGGATCATGATAGAGACAGTTGAAGTTAATGCTATAAGAAGAGCGACCTATTTTGATAATTACTTTCTCAGATCTTACTCTGAGAAAGTGGATGGTATCTGTAACAGTCCAAAAGCCAGGCTGACTGCTTTTTATCACCTATTGCTCTTGGGGAAGGTGCTGAACAGGTGCACTTTTCTAATGCATACCACCTTTTGGCTTAGACCATTAAAACTATGAATGCCTGAATTCACACAGTGATATTTTAAACTGGAAAAGCAGTCCTTGTTCTTCCTCCTGCTACTTCATGAAGTCAGGCTTCCTCTGAGTTTTTAAAATCCAAATCTGTTCTGATGTTTTCAGAGCTTTTTCAAAACCAGATGCTCTTTTATCAGCAAGACCAAGGTGAGTTCTTTCAGCATGGAGTGTTCTCCATGCAAGGACAACATTCAGCTCTCTTTTAATGGGGTGTGATATCTGCAAATGAGGAAAGGATGCATATGTGGAGTAGGAAGACAGCTAACAAATCTGCAGCAGGAGCTCTGAACTTGCCATGTCAGTGCACATTCTCTTCCACAGAGGTACGAGCTCTGCAGACTTACGGCTTTTGGAAAGATGTTTACTGTAGAAGTAGGTTTACTACAGTTATTGTAAAGAAGTATCATTTTAGCAGGTCTGTGAATGGAGTTCTTGTTAGAACTCATTTATACTTCGTCTATATATGCTGAGCACAAGGGATCCAGTTCTGTTATGATTTATTCTTGTTTTCTTACAGTGAGGTAAGGATTTTATAGTCTACATTGGGCATTAATTGTTAAACTTCGTGAAACTGTTAAGATCACTTTTATTTATAGAGCAATACAGTATGTGAAAATTCCTTGATATAACTGCAAATTTCCTTTGGGGATGAAAACAATCCACTTTTATTTTTAACCTGGACTTTTTGTTTGTATGCTCAAGAATAGCAAGCAGACTGATTTTAGGGACTTACCTTTGTGTTCACAAAATTGTTTGTAGTACTCTCCTGTTTTTCAGGTGAGAAGAACTCTTCAGAAACTGACCTACTTGTGATGTGCTAGCACCTCCCTCTTCTTGATAAATTCCCAATGGCAGAAATATTATTACTTCAAATACTCTCTTTCCCCTATTAAATCTTCTCTTTGCTTCCTATAATGAGTAAGAATACGTGACAGTGATATTCTTATTATGACTCAAGTCAAAATTTAGGCAAGCAGAGCTCTTAAACTGTTTCTTCAGAGGATGTGTCAACACACAGATGAATTTTCAGCAACTCTTCACAGTAGCATGGAAACTTTATCCTCTCTCATACTCCAAATAAGACAGACAAAGCCCCACTTGTGTAGTCTCATTTCCACTGATACACAGAAAGTATCTTATTTTTCAGTAGCTTTGTTTTTTTAGGTCTCAATATTATTGTTCAGCAAAATATTTTTTACTATTATCCCATCTCTTGTTACTTCTTTCTATGAAGGAAGGATTTTGCCTTGCTGCTTTTTTATTGCAATTCCTTCTTAGGATCATTTGAGGGTAACAATAGGATGATTATTATTTTTGTCAGTTTTTGTTATTTTCTGTTTCTTTGGGGGGGAAATATCTTTGATCCAGAAGAAGAATTATGGCTGAGTCTATGGTTCTTGTTTTACTTGCAATGTTCCTAAATTTTGTGCCAGTGGCAATCTGAATAGCAGATAAATCCACCCTGTGAAGGTCAGTATGAAATCTGCAATTCATTTCTTTAGCCAATCTGCTTAAATTATATGTCCCTAACACATTTATTGGAATGCCTGCTGGCACTGGCCACCCTTACGTATTGGCCTGAATGGGTCAATATGTAAGGGTGATGGCTTGAAAACTAAGAATGTGGTTATTTTTCAGACAAACCAATTCCCTAATACAGTTCACTGTGCAACAGCAGCAGTGTTTGTGTTGGCACTGAGCAGAGAGAAGAAACAGCAGAAAGTTAGAATGAAAACCAAATATCCTTATTCTTGCAAAGGGATGCTGGTGACATCTTTCATCTGTTTAAACAGCAATGCTCATGACAATTATTTTTTATTGCTTTCCCCTCACAATAACAGTGCATGACAGGTAATGCTTGAATGGCAAAGTCGGTACCCAAAGTAGTGATCAGTTTAGCTGTCAGTCCTTGAAAGCTTTTGAGGAGCTCTGTATAAGTTCCCTATCTGGAAGGCAGCGTGAGAGGACTTTCTGGTCCAATAGAGAATCCACAGTGGTACAGTCAGAGTAATTCTGTAGCTGTGAGAGTATCACAGAATCATAGACTGGCCTGGGTTGAAAAGGACTTTAAGATCATCTAGTTTCAACCCCCCCGCTGTGGGCAGGGTTGCCAACCATTAGACCAGGCTGCTCAGAGTGCAGTGAAGCACAGATTTACAGCATCTCCACAGTGCACTTAGTCCCCTTTCATCAGGAGGACAGCTGGCCCCTCAGAGGATGTGCTGTGAGTCCACTCTTTTCTGTTGCTTTTCTTATGTATTTACATCTTCAAATGCTGTGTGAGGGACAACTGTGCAAGTACTTCAGGTGGATATAGAAACAGCTTTCTACCTCTACCAAGGGGCAGGTAGATCTTGTGGTTGTTGTTACTGTTTAGTTGTTATTTTTGTGTTTTGTTTTGTCTGTGCTACAAAATGCATTAATCAACATCTAGAGTAACTGTGCATAATAATCCGACTGTGGTTTTAGTTCATAAGAAATATGATGATGGTGTGGGTTCAATTCGTGCTTCTCTTTCAATTCGTTGCATTCTCTTTCTGTTCAGTGAGAGTCATTAGGGAACTGTGTCCCTCCCTGGAAATGATCTGAAATTTTGGGGGTTTCAGGGCAATGTCCTCCTGCAGCTGCAGGAGGGATGCTCTGTTAAAAAAATACTGTTTCACATTTAGAATGAAGACTTTGTTTGACTCTAATACGTTATAATACACAATAAATGAAAAAACAAAACCACTGGGGTGTTTCACCAGAAAGTTTAAACAAACCCCCACAATCACTGATGAGATTGCTCTGATTAGCATGATGACTGATTTCTGCTAGACCAGACTGTGGGGCTTTTGTTTGCTTGGTTGTTTGTTTTGTTTTGTTTTTCGTGGTAGGTAGCTGAGGTAATGGGCCTTGTGTCCTCCTGCATTGAGTTGCACTCAGTCCCTTTAGGGATGCATGGGGGATTCAACGTGAGAGGCAAAGCCTTTCTGGAATTTATCAATATTCCCAGGAAATGGAGACTGAAAATATACAAAAACAACTTGGATCTCTTGTCTCAGTGGGGGATTCGCCAAACCATGTAGCTCAGGGAGAGCCAAAGCAGCAGCAAACATGGCATCTTACATTCCTCCACTCTATTCACTTTCATTAGATTTGATCTGCTTAATTCTCCAACCTGCTATTAATATTGTTATGCTGAGAAGTGCTAATGGTCACCCATAATACTTAAAGGTCATTGAAATATATAATGAAAACACACTATAGAAAGACTTGAAGACTGGCCATAACCACACCTAAAAATAATCCTGATGGGGACTGAGTGGATTAACTCTCTTTTGTCTAACAGCTAAAGCTTTCAGTCTCGTCTATGATAACAGCTACAGAAGTTAATAGCTAGGCCAACGCATCTCGAGTCTTATAGTGCCTCTTTTTCTGAAGGGGAAGAGTGAAGCATTTGGAAGGCGTTTGAGCTGATTTTAAAGTTCCACCAGCTACCAAGAAAAGAGAGATTTTTACTGGTCCTCAGTCTTTCGTTTTTAGGCTTGGTTTGTGGGTTCACTCCTTATGTTGTACCGAAGTGTGGAAGTCTTGTCAGTCACTTGTATCAAGAAATCAACAGAGGCCAGAAATTTGGGTTTCTTGTGCTCAGCAATGCTATTTCATCTGCAGATGTCAGAGTGGTTCTAGTTCCCATTGGGTACCAGGGGTAAAGATTATGAAGATTGTTTCAGCTTTTGAGTGAAGTCTTCTTCTACTTCCCCCTTTTGATCCGGAAGCCTGCAGCAGGCACCTGGCATGACACAACACATTTCAGACTTCTCTGATTCTTACCCATAAGATCTTGACTGCTTTGTCACTTTTTCCAAGCAAAGCTGTGTGCTGCAGACAGCTCTTCAGATAGACTGAAGCCCATGTTCTCCTGCTTCCCAGCCTGGCTTTCCTCAAGAGCCTGCATCCATCCATTGCAGCACTCCTGCCACATGACCTGTCCCACTGTGAAGTTGTAAATCCCTTTGAGGGATCATCAAGTATTCTCTGTTCTATGGTTGGTTTCAGACCCCAGATACTTGCTTTAGGTTCCAAAGAGTGCAGAGTGAGTGATGCTTGTTGGAGCTGTGCCTTCTCATTGTTTCTTTACCTCTCTGAATGCTCACTCTTTTTTTTTTTTCAGAGGTCTGTTCTTTTTTCTTCTGTCCTTCATCATGTAAAAGGTAGCACTAAATGCACTTCAGTTTCTCATTACACTAGTTATGTTGTGACATAGGAGTGGGAATTCAGTGGTAGATGTTGCTGGCTATTGCATTGCTTGGCAGTAGGGTCTTGCATGAATGCTCTCTAATCTTGGGGTTAATAGTCTCAAGGATATTTCCGCAATCATGACTGAGTCTGATAAGCAAGTATAGTGCAGCTTCTCTGAGCACAAGATTGCACAAGGACATGGACTGAATTGAAAGGGTTTATATCAGTGGAATGCTTCAGGAGCAGAAAACTAAATTCCTGACTACTACTGGTGTGCATGGGAAAGAGAAAACTTAGATGCCTGTAACAGCATTGACACATTCTCTTGGGGCATCAGACATTGTGATTATTGAGCACTGGCAAGAGAAAGGGCACCAGAAAGGTACTGAGTAAAGATCATTGTAGAATAATAGAATGCCCTGAGTTGAAAAGGATGGCAAAGAGCATCGAGTTTCAACCCCATGCTATGTGCAGGATTGCCAGCCACTAGACCAGGCTGCCCAGAGCCAAATCCAGCCTGGCCTTGAATGCCTCCAGGGATGGGGCATCCACAAGCTTCTTGGGCAACCTGTTCCAGTGTGTCACCACCCTCTGAGTGTAGACCAATCCAACTGAGGAAGGTCAGCTGCAGAGCAGTTTGAAGATGACACCCATCAAACAAAACCTGCTGAAGGAATGTTAATTTTCATGACATGTACTGAAGAGATTTGGTCAAGCAAAATAACTTAATGGAAACTTGATGTTTAATGCCAGGTGCTTCCAGCATCTTTTTTTAATCCAATGTCCAGTTCTGTAAAACCAGGCTTTTCACTTTATGAAACTACGGCTATGAGCACCATCTTTCCATTTTAGAGGAGAGGTGTTGGTAATTGCCAGGAAGTCATGCTCAATCCTTATTCTCAGAATTATCAGTGTCATGATGTGTGTTTGATATATGATGAATTTTGAGTGCTATTATTATTTTGAATACGTAAATACTCCTTGAATTTATATTTCTCCACTGCACAGATAGCTTGTGGGATGCTGTAAAGTTTATAAATCATTGTATTCACACAATCCATGTATTAGGCTATATTATATAGGAAGCTAATACGAAGAAAACTCTATTCAAACCACTACTTTACATTTCTGTGGGGAAAAAAGTTAAAGCTGGAATAAAAGATGCTAGTCTGGTAAATGAACATTGGGTTTTATTTATTTATTTATTTCCTCTATCATATTATCTTTAATGAAAAGGCCACTGAAGTTCCTACAGAAATGTAGTAGCCTCCTGTAGGATTTGCTACAAAATTATGAGTTGTAGAACTGAAACATCCTGATATCATGTCTGAGCAGAGTGGCTGTGCTGTTGGGATTAAATGGGCTGGGTCCCAAACAATAGGTCTTCACTCTGTGCTTTTTCCAAAAGTACCAAGAATGTACGAGACCAAATAAATGTTTTGTACAACTTTATTTTTTTTTTATGGCTAAGATTTGGATTTTATCACCTCAGCCTATAATGTTAAAAGCATATTTAACTTCCTGCTGTATGGTGTGCTCATGAACAAATAGTATCCAGGGTTCTTTGCTAGCGATTGGAAGGGTCTTTAAGTCAAAAGTTCCACTGAAATAGGTCAATAGGTGCAGACTCTCTGGTTCCTGTGTCAGCTTTCCACCATGCTTTCTGTGTAATATTAAGACACTTCTGTACATTTTTATTCCAAATGAGAAATGTCAACTTCATTTCTAGTACAGTCCTGGAGGTCTGCTGCCTTTTCCTGCCTTTTCATTGAACAGCTCTATTCTGAAAGCTGTTCATGACTTTCTCAGAGGTGGTTCTGAGTAGGTCAGGTATCTTCTCTGCCTGTGTTTCTGATAAAAATATTTGACATCAGTCCCTAAGGCAGAGCCTGGTCTGCAGAGGGTGCTTGGTACAGGGTGTTGAAAAAAAGAACTGACTGCAGCAAAAATCAAGTGGTCAGCACTTCCTGAGGACAGGCCCCTGAGCTCTAGCGTTTAAATACCAAATTAGAGCTTTTCTCTTGTTGTTTCCACAAAAAGGGGTCCAATTCTGAAGAAGTACAACATAGAGCTACATCAGGAGGAAGCATGGAGGCTTTGCATATGGATCCTCTTTGCTAGAGCAGGGTCTTGTTTCCAGTTAAGTACTATTTGTCTATGTCCTGAATACATTTCTTTCAATGCTTGAGCTTCCAGATCCATCAGGAGCCACTACAGCTGTATACAGCATTTCTTACTGCTGAGGATGATCTTGCTTGCATCAAAAATTGTGCTCTGTAACCTGTTGATACCGATTTCTAAATCATGTCGCTTTTTTTAACTTGTGGTAAGATCTACAGTGTCACTTAACATGGGACATCCCTATGAAGAATTCTAGCTGATGTAGAAGGTTTCAGGTCTTTTATAAGCAGGTAGCCTCAGTTTCCAGCTTCTCTATAGAATCATATCATAGAATCATAGAGTGGCCTGGGCTGAAAAGGACCACAACGATCATTTAATTTCAACCCCTCTGCTATGTTCAGAGTCGCCAACCACCAGACCAGGCTGCCCAGAGCCACATCCAGCCTGGCCTTGAATGCTTCCAAGGATGAGGTGTCCACAACCTCCTTGGGCAACCTGTTCCAGTGCCTCACCACCCTCTGTGTGAAAAACTTACTCCTAATATCTAACCTAAACCTCCCCTAGCTCAGTTTAAAACCATTCCCCCCTGTCCTATCACTATCCACCCTTGTGAACAGTTGCATCCTCTCCTGTTTATATGCTCCCTTCAAATACCGGAAGGCCACAATGAAGTCTCCCCGGAACCTTCTCTTCTGCAAGCTACACAAGCCCTCAGCCTTTCCTCACAGGAGAGTTGTTCCAGCTCTCTGATCATCTTAGTGGCCCCCCTCTGGACCCGCTCCAAGAGCTCCATGTCCTTCCTGTGCTGGGGGCTCCAGACCTGGATGCAGTGCTGCAGATGGGGTCTCAAGAGCTGAGTAGAGGGGGACAATCACCTCCCCCTCCCTGCTGGCCATCCCTTTTTTAATGCAGCCCAGAACACAGTTGGCCTTCCGGGCTGCAAATACACACTGCTGGCTTATATCCAGCTTCTCATCCACCAGGACCCCCAAGTCTTTCTCTGCAGGGCTGCTCTCAAGGAATTCTTCTCCCAGTTTGTACAAATACCTGGGATATTGCAATTTCAGCACTTCTGATTGCAAATGTAATGCTTGAGGTATACCTCAATCAGTGTAGTAATGGTAAGGGACCACCTAGCACTTTCCTAAGCAAGCAAGAACACACAGCCCACAGTCTTTTCTATCCAATCTGGAAAAGGCAAAAATAGGGAGGTTTGGGTAGAAGAAGGATATAAATACTATCCTCAGATACAGGTTGGGAACTTTTCCTGTAGAAGTAGGATACTGGTTAGAACTGGAGATTTTCCAAGGCCAGGGTGCCTTCTGGCTAGGCAAAATAGACACTGTCACAAAGGGCCAGGTGTTGCCATCTGCACACTGAATAGCATTTGCTATTATAAGGAGTCTCACTGAAAGCCATTCACTCATGTATCCCTATTGAAATTAGTCATTGAAATTAATCAGAATATGTAGAATCAGAATAGTAGAATATGTTGAATAAGGCCGTAGGATTAGTCACATAAAATTTTTGCTCTTTAAAATGAATTTAAACACAGACATATAGACCAGTGCAGTGCTGGTCCTGAGAGCTCATTATTTTGAGGAGACTTGGGATTTTTGTGTTGGGTGGTTTTTTTTGTTTGTTTGTTTGTTTTTTTGCTTTTTGTTTCAGGAGGTGTGGGTGCACGAGAAAGAATTGTCAGGGGAAGAACAAGACTTATTTTTCTTTCAGTTCTAATGAGAAAAGAATTGGTTAGAAAAGGAGGTTTTCCTCTCTTAGATGTTATCTAAGATGCTGCCTTATTCCTTTAAGAGACAGAGATTTCATGTGTTATGTTACATAGTGCCCCCCAAAAAGATGCATATCTTTTGCCTGGGGTGAGCAACTCTTGAGATTTCTGAAGTCAGGTTAGTACATTAACACCTTAGATTTAGGTAGCACACGGCTACAAGCAAATGTCTTTGGATGATAGAAGCAAATCAGACACTGCTTTTGTATGTCACAGGAGATTATTCTATTTTAGTGTTATGCCCGTTGGCTTTACAAATGCACCTGTAGTGCTCTTGTTGTTATTGCAAAGAATCTTGGTAGAATTAATTTACTGTAGTTGTTTTGTCTATGAATAGCAAATATTAGACCAGACTCAAACAGCTCTTCATAGCTTACGTGTACTGTTGCAGCAGCAGTTCATGGATAGGAGAGGCTTCTGTTCTTTTATGCCAGCACTGAATTCACCAATGTGCTTTTTCATTCATAACAGACAATTTATGGAAGGAGCAACTGATGTCTATATCTGGTCATATGGAAGATGAATTGTAGGAAGTCTGAAGATCGATCAAATTTCAGCTACGTGAATCTGAAAAACAAACAAACAAAACAAAAACCAAACAGCTGATCTGATTTCATGTCTCTGCTGTATTATTTCTGTTAGAATAAACATCTCAGAAAGCTCATGGTGCTTCCATGGCATTGCTATCTCACTGTGACGAGCTATTAACCATTATCTGGTGTTTCAGGAACAGAAACATTGGTCTATCAAGTACTATGGCAAATAATTGTCACTCTTCCAATTGTCACTTGGAAGAGGGAGATACATATATTTGAACTCCCAAAAAACTTTCAATTTTAGGAATAACTCATATCTCCTTTTTATTATCTACAGAATGTATTTCTAAACATTTTTTCCTTAGTTTTGACAGTTTTTAATTATTATTTTTTATATGGCATTAATGATGGTATCATGCATCCTGATCATAGCTGCAGTATGCTGTAACACTCACTGTGCCTGTTGCAGTCCAATTCTGCTTCACAGGAACAACAAGAAACAAGATATCACAACTGCAAATTAAGAAAGAATAGAAAATAGAAAGGCTGAGACCTATGATTACAGTAGTTGGCCTTCTAATAATCTTACCATTACAGAAAAGCAAGTCAATCATGAATTTATTAGATGTTCTGTGATCTGGCAAACTTCAATCAATGTCAGCTGCTTAGGTTGTAGGTTTTTGGCTTTTTTTTTTTTTTTTTTTTTTAAATCTGAGTCTTCTTGGAGCATTAAATAGAATAGCATTATTTAAGCCAGATTTTTTTAATGGTGTAGTTAGTGGAAAGAGTGAGGTAGAAAAACAAAAAGTGGAAATAAAAGAAAGGTGTTCAGAGCAGGAAAATACTAGGAAGTTTTGTACTATAATGGTGCCAGTATTTGGGTACAGTTGGTAGGGAAGCAGCCTGAAGAGCTGCTCTGGTTTGTCTCATCATCTCAGGATGAGTAATGTTATGGGTTCTCTTGTGTCAAGGTAGATCATAGGAATGTGGCATTAGGCCAAGAATCCATCTTGTCCAGCACGTTATCTCTCAAGCAGCTAATGGCAGAGTATAGGCTAGTTTATAGATTGATATTTCTCCTGAGAGCTTCCAGCAATCAGCTTTAGGATTTCTCCAGCTGTTACTGAACTGTTGTGCTTAACGCTTCCTTGATGTGGTTTAATCCCATAAGTGAAACTCATTTCCCATAGGAGCCCCTTTAAGTTCTGCAGCACATTGTTGCACTAGTTTGGTTGCAGATGCCCCACGAGGGATGGCTGGAACTGTGCTCTCGAGATTTATTGTTTTCAAGCCATTTTATTAACCATCGGTGACAAATGAAAAGTGCAAGAAAAGATTTGCTTATTGTCTTATCACTTGTTTACACCAGGAGTAGCCTCATACGTAACTGATAAATATGATTTTGATATGCAGATTTTTTTTCCACATTCCATACTCTTTGCTAAATAGCCTTCCTGTGCACCATGTACTTGAGTCATCTCAGAGTGTATTTGCAGGTAATAGGCTTCTCTTTGTTCCTTGAGCTGCGTACCTCAGGTACTTTGGTGCACTGGGACAGGACATAGCATTTCACATTTTTATATTTTACATCCGTTATTATTAACACAATTCAAAATTTTAAGTGGGGAGCCTAAAGTCAGGTAAATCAGGCAGGTATCTGGTGTTAGTGATGGCCTGTGGTATACGGCTATACTATGGATACAGTCCACGATTTCTACTCCTGTCTAAATTAATGGGAATTGCAAATGCTGTGATTCTGAAGACAAGGCATTCACGGGGAAAGCAGAAATGCACCTGAAGGCTGACAGGTGGACAGACACATAGATAAGGTTTTAATGCCCTTCAGATTAAAATCAGTAGTCTTATGAATAGCCAGGAGGTTTTTGTTTGCCACTATAACCAAAATATTCATATTCCTACAAGCACTGACTGTCTTTTTGTTTGTTTGTTTGTTTTTTTCCTTTAATCAGCATGAACTCCAGAGGATTTATCTGTTTATTTATTAAAAAAGTTGTGATAGCCTCCCTGATTTCAGCTCCCTGGGCATGCACGCAGGTAAACCACAACTGTCACGTTATCCAAGTTTCTGACAGGAACGAACTCTGCAATGCATATTTTACCTCGGAGCAATTCAGCTGTGCAAGGTGTACCAGCACAAGGCGTCAGCACAGACTGCTGCGCTCGCTGGATGAGAAGATGAGGACTCTCAAAGCCCGGCTCTGCGGGAGAACAGCGCAGAAGCGCTTCCCTGATGCGTGTGGCTGCAGTGCCCTCTTGTGCGAGTGAGCGCTGATGAGCAGAGGCTGATTGGAAAGGCGTCCAAAGCTCCGCACCTGGCTGCCAACGAAGGAGGGAAACCGCAGTCAGAATCCCCTTCCTGCCGTGGCTGTGTTTTAGTCACCGATCTGCTGGGATGCGGAGTTGTTTTGTTCGGTTTCTGTGATGTGATGTGATATGATATGATATAAAGACAACCCTCGGGCTTTTACAGCTTAAGATGTGCTTTGCATTCTGCAAGTATTTTGGCATCAGCTGGGAAATGAACACTTACTATTTCTGTTGTGGTGGTGCCCATGAGAACTGCTATGGACAGGTGCTCCCGGCTGTGGTCAGTGCTGTCTCTGAGGTATGGCCCTTGCTGTGCTGTGAAGCTTTAATTGTGCAGCAAAAAATAAATAGCCAAATCAGGTTGATATTTTGCATGAATGAGAAGGCAGATTTCCTCCTCCCTCTACTCCAATTTGTCAGCTGCACTTCATCTGTCTCTGAAATTAAATTAGTTAAATTAATATGTCTTGATCAGTCAAAAAGAAGAAAACTTCCAGGGGAAAAAAAAAAAGGGCACAGTGATCAGAACTAAGTGAGCAGGACAGACCCAGGAGGGTTTTGACACATTATCATTTGAAAATGGCAAAGCGAAAATCTGCTGTGACTGCAGTGTTTCCAGACTGCTATAAGCCCTGAAAAATACCTGCTTGTGCAAATAAGTTCAACCGTGACATAGAAAATTCAGGGGGGATCTGTGCCAGTCCTTTGATCAAATGAATGTTGATTATCTAAAATTATAGCCATCCTTTTGCGGATATAATTCATGACAAAACTGTTGGGAGCATTAGTGGCAGGGGAGCAAACTGTTACTTTATGACCAAAGCAAGTATGAAAGCGAGAATGTCATAACATCAACAAAAAGAAAAATCCAAACTTAGTTCTTCCTTGATACACACCATTTAACTGTATAAACCTAAAGAGAAAATCAAAATAGACTAGGAGAAGAAGAAGTGTGGTACTCAAAGGACTTGGCATGGGTTTTTTAGCCTTAAGTACTTCAATTTCCATTGAAATCCAGACAAAAATTGCAGCATCTCTGCAGACAATGAAAAGGCAAACTGTTTTAGTTTTTTTTTTTCTACCATGCTTTTCTGTAATCAGCATGAAGGTTTAGAAGCTTACTTTGCTTCATTTTAAACATTATATTCTAAACATTTTCTTCAGATGTTATAAACTGTGCTGCTCTTCCCTGACTCTGCTTGCCTGCCAGTCTGCAGAGGGGAGGTTGGAGAGAGAGAGATGCAAAGATGAGGTAAGAGTTGCTAAGTTGAAATGCAAACTAGGCTGAGCTGTGCAGAAAGGAAGAGCTGAACAGGGAGGAAGGGGATGGTATCCTGATTAGCAAATAGATGCGCTATGCCAGAAGATGTGCATGAAAGTACCTGGGAGTAGAGCTTGATCATCACTATGCTGTCACCCTGCTCCCATTCTTCACATCTGCTGGCTTGCCCTAACGCATTCTCCAGTCTGTTCTTCCTGCTTCTTGTTGGTCCTTACATGGCCTAAGGCTTCCACCTGCAAGAGCCGTCACCAGCCCATAAGTGAGGGCATTTTGAGATCCAGCTGGATTGGTATCTTCTCAACTTCCTGAGGCAAATTGTGTTCATAAGCTAGGGCCCCATAACTGAAAGGAACTGTGTGTACCATAAAACTCATTTACTTCCTGCTTTATTTGGGCTTAACACAATTTGGCTTTGTTTATGACTCAAATTCATGGCATTAACCTAGTCAAGGCAAATTTGTGTTATTTAAGATTATTAAATTAGACTTTTTTTATCTGAGGATCCTATTAACTAAATGTCAGTTTCATTGCTGAAGAATACAAGAATGTAAAAATGCATTTGTTACACTTACTGGATTCTATTTCTTCCACCCTAAGTACACTGATTATATATACACAAGATATTGGCAAAGCCTCTGCCTGCTGGGATGGAGATGGAGGCTGTCCAGCAGAAGTGGTCCTCCCCTTCGGTTCCCTCCTAGTGCTAGCGTTCTGCCAGCAAAGGCAGCCTAGTGGGAGGCAGGAGCCAACACACACTGACTTCCCCCACCTTGCTCAGCCAGATGTCAGAAGTGGAGCAGGATATAAAATTAGGGACATGAGTTGCAAATGGCCAAGCTGTAACACACCGCAGCTGCTTTCCTCTGAGCTTCAAGAAGGCTACTAAGATGGGGAAGGTTCTAGAGAGAAAGACACATGAAAAACAGCTGAGGTCCCTTGGTTTGTTCAGCTCAGAGCAGAGGAGCTGAGGAGGGGTCTCATGGCTGCTGCAGCTCTTCAGGAGGGGAGCGGAGGGGCAGCACGGAGCTCTGCTCTCTGTGACAGCAACAGGGCCTGAGGGAATGGCAGGGAGCTGTGACAGGGGAGAGTCAGGCTGGGTGTTAGGGAAAGGTTCTTCACCAGAAGGTGATGGGCATGGAACAGGCTCCCCACGGCAGTGGCCATGGCCCCAAATTGGCAGAATTCAAGAAGCATTTGGACACCACTCTCAGATGTATGGTCTGTTTTTTGGGTGGTCCTGTTTAGAGCCGGGGGTTGGACTCAGCGATCCTTATAGATCCCTTCTAACTCAGGACATTCTGTGATTCTATGATTCAGGCCTTTCTGTCCTCTGTTTCCATGTGGGGGTGCCCTGGCCCTGCCACATTCTCTCTTGTGGTGGAGAGGATGGGGTGGCTGCCTGGGCCCCCCCAGAGCATCTCCCCACAGCCAGGAGCATGGGTTGGAGCTGTCTGCCTGCCAACAAACAGAAGAGCAGGAGAAGTACGGCACCTGCAGTGCTGATGGGCTTGCTGAAGATGAATGAGGGCCTGGAGGAGCAGCTGACCCAAACTGACCAGATGCATATTCCATACCAAGTAGCATCCTACTTCACAATATAAACAATATAAAAAGCAAGGGAAGTGTGGGTGTAAAATTTTGCCAAGGCTGCTGTTGTTTCATGACTAGCTGGACCATGGCCTGCTTGTGGTAAGCAAGTGCTTGTTTTATCACTAGCTTTTCTTTGTTTTGTTTTAACTTTCCCCACCTCTTTTATGTATTAAATTGTCTTAATCTCAACATTTTTCTCACTTTTGCCCTTCCGGTCCTCTCACTAACCCTGCTGGTGGAGAGTTAGCAAGCATCTGTATTGTGCCCAGCTGGTTATGAGAGTCAAACTGCAACACCT
The DNA here is from genome assembly GCF_019238085.1 of Lagopus leucura. NCBI lineage: Eukaryota > Metazoa > Chordata > Aves > Galliformes > Phasianidae > Lagopus > Lagopus leucura. The sequence goes on from NW_024962334.1 coordinate 13,246,977, forward strand.
TTCAAGAAAGAAGGCTAACAATATCCTGGGGTCATCAGTGCTTACATGAACATTGATTCTCAGCTGCTATTGAAATCAGAGCACAGCTGAGCACAGCAGCTGGAAGGCTTTGATTTTCACAAAGGCGAAATGATCAGCTAGGTTGTTCATTTTGTTCTTTGTGATAGACATCAGCTTCAGTTGGCACAGGAAGGAGATCAGCAGCATCCAAGGTCCCCTGACTCACAAAGGAGTAAAATACAGATCTGTTGCTCCCAACAAGGTGATGGCTCTGTACTTTACTGAGCTGCCAGGGGTGCTGTGGACTGAACTGTCTTGCAGCTCTGTGCAGCCTGTAGATCTCCAGAGGAGGCCAGCCTCTGTCTATGAGGAAGGCTGGTGCCAGAATGTGTAAAAGCATGGCTAAATAGTGGCACAGCTGCAAGTGCTTCCTGGAGAAGAGAGCTAGCTGTACTGAGAGAGTTTGCAGAGGCTAAATATTCTGTGAAATTCGGAGGCTTGCTTGATCTCCTTAGTCCCACCTACCCTATAGGAGTACCATGCTGGGGAAACAAACTTACGAGAAAATACCTCTATACATTGTTGAAGACATGTTTGCAGATTCTGAGAAATGCTCAGTGATAACCTTACATTTTGCTGTTAGGTTCTTTCAACTCTACCCTTTGAAGGAACACCTGGAAACAATTATTTACTGGCAAAAAGTCCCGGAAGGATCAGGAGCCACAATGGAAGTTAGCCTAGAGTTCATCTCTTGGCACAAATGTCTTTTTGAGCTCATGCCATTAATAACTTCTGCTAGCAACATGCCCAGATTGAAATCTTTTATGGGGCAAGTTGCACTACCTATGGTTATAAATTTTTATTATTATTCTATCATTAATAATTTTAAGTAGGTGCTATATGTTAGCTCTAAGGTGAGGGCAGATGGCTTCTGGAAGAAGGGTTTTTTTTTTTTTTTTTTTTTTTTTGTAGTAAGCAAGCAGTATCTGCAAATAGTATATATACAGAATGGTCACCATTTGTAACATTGCTTAATTCCAAAATGTCACAGGGCAAAGACTGGTCACTCTCTTTTGTTTGGACTTTTATTTGAAGAAGATTGTGTTTTAGCAAGGTTATTCTATTCACATGACAAGTGAGACTTTTGTGGCAGACTTAAGGGAGTTTAGTTAATACATGTTGATGTCTGTTTATGTGGATACAGGACACATGCATACAGCTAGTGGTGACATACATGGGGAAAGGAAGTCACAGGTAGTTTTATCAGGCCAGTGTTTCCTGCTGATTCTCGACTGTACCAGCATTTGCATTTTTACATTTCAGGCTTGGGTCTATGCAGGATCAATCATGTTCCTTTGGTAAATATTTGGGCATCATTCATTGAGTTATTCAGAATATGAAAAAGGAACTCACTGATATTAAAGGAAAGAGAACGTATGAAGTCAAGAAGCAGTGCTTGTGTATAGCAAAGCCACAAAAATATCAAAGACAACTTCTTCAAAACGGGATTCTTGATTGTATTTACTATTTTCTCGTTTTGCCAGCAGAGGGCAGGTTTGTGTTATGAAATCTCAGCTCATTTTGTCACGTACGAACATAGTAAAAAAGTCTCTTCTGGTGGTTGATCCCCTTGAAAATTTTATCATATATATACTTATTAGTACAGAATAATAAAAACCAGATGTAATCTTGCAGGTATCCTTGAATCCTTGCAGTAATCCTCGAAGCTTACTAAAAATCTAGCTCCAAAATATGTTCTTGTTTTCTAAAATTGTGAAATAATCACAGATTCGTTTATCCTAATGCATCTCTTCCTTGCTTCTATCATATTAAAATATCTAAGATGTTTTCAGCATCAGATCCTTGTGAAGACAACCAAGCAATGCACTCACTGTTTCTGTGACCTGAAAGGTGGTGTTCTATTAATGTTGTTATATATCTATTAATATTCTACATATTCTGTTAAATTAAGTTTTACCAGTAAAAAGCAAATATAATAAAGACCCTTAGGCTAAAGATGTTTTAAAAATCATATACATATAATCCTGGCATGCAAAACACTAAGGGAAAAAACAAGTTGTTACATCATGGTAACAAGTCCCAGCAGGGTTAACCGCATGCCAATGTTTGTATAATTCTTCTCAATGCCATTTTGGTTTCAAAGTGACATGTTGTGGCATTACCAGAACGGGACGTTCTGAAGCAAAGCAAGGCAATTGGTTTTCTAACTCATGTGTCATCCCCAGGAGTCATGATCTTTCTGCTGCAACTATTTCACGTTGTGTTGCTTATGCATGCATCAACAGGACACTTCAAACTCAAAGGATGCAGTAGTTTATGTGTCTGATTTTTGCATCCCATCTCTTCTGCATTTGTAAAACATGTGGTTTTCAGTCTTGGATTTTATGTTTGTTTCACTTGTGATTTTGCATCTGGTGCCCTCAAATGACATAGTGCTGAAAATACATATTTTTGCAGGCATTTATACCTATTGGCTGCTGTTACTGTTCTTTACACTTCACACACTAGCACTCTTGCTGGTCTAGATTTGCATTGCTTTCTATGCAATATGTTTTAGTGTTCCATAATTTTTGACAAGTAAGGACTAACACAGTAGTAGTGTGCTTAAATCAGTGTAATCTGACATTTGAACAGGCAACATGGAATGTGACAAGTATAGACCACTGCCAACAAGCCGTGCAGCACTCTGTAAGGAGCTTTTACCTAGCAGCGTTATCCCGGATAGGATAGTTATCAAACTGACTCTGTAGTTTCACATCATCTCTTCCTAAGGGAATGACAGAACTTGGCTTTGCATTTGGACATTAGCTCTCACTCCCTCCAAGTCAGTCTTATTATGAAGTTTACTGTCTGGATGATTCAGTAGTATCTAAGGAGAGAGCGAACTTCATCAAGTCAGGAAGCATAGCCCCCAGTTAGCTGATGAAATGCTAACAAAGACTATAAATAGCCTCCAGCATATAACTGGCGTGGCCAATATTGAACCCAGGTCTCCAGAGGTGGAAGACTAGAAAAACCAGCCCTGGGGACAAATACTTTTTTCTAACTCCCATCACATTTCTAATAGTTACTAGGGCAGAATAATGTTTCGTGACCTTTGGGTTGTCCCATTACCACAACATAATCTAGCTTCGCAAGCTTTGCAAAGGTCACTGTAAAAATAAAAATATTTCCTGCTGTGATCCATACCCTCAAACTCAAAGAAAAGGAAATATCTTAATAAATGTAGTGACATTTGCACTATAGGGCACAGTGCAAAGATCATGAACCATTATTCTGCACTAGTAATAATGTCACAATTTTATTCTTGCCCAGTGGTTGCTGTATGACATTTGTGCTCACAGGGAAACTCCTGTGAATATCAGTAACTTAAAATATATTGCCTCAGGGGCCCGTTGATCTGCCATTGAAGTTTAACAGTAAGCGGGAAAAGGATTGACCTGCATATCTCACAATCAAAATTGATATAATTTTAAACAATTCTTTTTCTTTTACTTCACTAAAAAGTGGGTAGTTTTCAATGGTTTTACATCCATATGAAAGCCAGTCATGAGTGGTGTCTCTCAGGAGTCTGTCTTGGGACCAGTGCCCTTCAACTTTATGAACACCACAGACAATGGCACTGAAAGTACCCTTAGCAAGTTTGCTGATGACACCAAACTGAGTGGTGCAGTTGACAAAATAGAAGGAAGGGATGCAGTGCAAAGGGGTCTGAACAGGCTTGAAAAGTGGGTGCACTAGAAACTAATGAGGCATAACATGGTCAAGTGCATAGTGTTGCACTTGGGTTGGGACAATCCCAAATATGAGTATAAACTGGGAGAAGAACCCCTGAGAGCAGTCCTGGGGAGATGGATTTGGAGTTCTGGTAGCTGAAAGGCTGAGCATGAGCCAGCAGCATGCGCTTTGCAGCCCAAAAGGCCAACTGTATCTTGGGCCAGCAGGCAGTGGGAGGTGATTGCCTCCCTCTACTCTGCCCTCATGAGGCCCCATCTGAAGTATGGCCTCCAGGCCTGGGACCTCCAGTACAGGAAAGATGTGGAGCTGTTGGTGTGGGACCAGAAGATGATTAGAGGGCTGGAGATCCTCTGCTATGGAGAAAGATTGATCACAAGTGAGAAAGTGGGGTTTGTTTAGCTTAAAGAAGAGAAATCTCAGGGGAGACCTCATTTCAGCCTTCCAGTACTTGAAGAGAGCATATAAGCAGAAAGAAATTATTTAATCAGAGGGTGATGAGGTGTTGGAACATGTTGCCTAGAGAAACAGTGGGTGCCCCATCCCTGGAAGTGTCCCCTGGCTGGGATCCTGGGAGTCTGATCTAGTGAGTGGCAGCCCTTCCCATGGCAGTGGGGTTGGAACTCAATCTTCAAGATCCCTTCCAACCCATGCCATCCTATGGCTCTGTGACTGACTCTATGAAAAAGCACCTGTTTATTAGGCCCTCTATGACACACATATTTTAAAAGAACACAACTCATTATGCCCATGAGAGCTGCTGTGGTTATATTTGCTAAGGACAGATTATATGATGAGACTTTCTGAAGAAAAAAAAAAGGAAGACAGATGTTACCTAATATTTCTTCACTGTGTTCTTATGTGATGGGTGAATAACTGTTCCCTCTATTTCTCAAACAGCAACATAGACTAGTTCAGAAATTTCTGGTTGAGATGGGGTGATACAGCAGAATCTATAGAATTTTTAATGATAGTAGTAACAATAAAGATTTGAGCTTCAGAAGTGTGGCAGTTCTTGGCTTTGTCTGACAGACTCTGCTCTTATGCTAGTTATTTGCAAATGTCCTCGAGCAGATATTTTTTAAGATAAATTATGTCAGCCTTGGTCAATCTCCATGAGATTATCACTGAGTTCTTGGAAAGGTAGGTGGAGGGCTTGTATGCAATTGAAATCCATGTTGGTATTGGCCCCCATCTAGAAACACACCTTAGGTGTAATGTAACTCTGACAATATTTACCAATCTGAGAAGAACCCCACCCCTCCTACTATGTTAAAGAGAAGCCTATCTGAAGTAAAGGAAGTATTTCCAAGTTCAGTTTAATAGTAGGATCATTTTATTAATTGTTTTGGATTACATAGTGCTTGCCTCTGTTCTGGCGTCACTGTGTGGGAGATAAATGTTTTTTTTTCCTTCCATGGCCTCAGTATTTGTCTGCAGCAGAACAAAATGCAATGCCAGTTCTCAGGGAAGTACATGGCTGTTATTTCTTAACAGATTCTGGTGGCTAAAATTATCTTCAGCTGCAGGGGATGCTTCATGTTTACAATTTGAGGAAGAAGGCAGCAATTGTATCGTTCTGCATGCCTCCTCCTAATCACTCCCCTGCTACAGCTGGGTTTGTGGTGTGAGAAGTCTCCTGGTGCAGTGGCATGTGGATAGGAGAGTGTCTCTTGGAGATCAGCTACACCTAGGAGTTGAGCTTCAGTGAACTCAGCAGGTGGGATCTGATGTCAAAATTGCTGCAGTCTCTTTGAGACCCACTGAGCCATCCTCAGCTGTCATGTCAGCCTGGTGCTCTCTGAAAGTGAAGTTCAGCCCCATCTGTGAACAGACAAAAGCTGGGAACCACTCCTATGAGTCAATGCATCCAGTGCATGAGACTGAGCAAGTTCAATAGCTCAAGGAAAGACACGCTCTAGTTCTCAAAAGGGCCAGAGCTAAACAGCACAGCCTGACCCTGTATTTGTTTTTCTTCTCCTTGTCCCAGCCAGGAGTACAGACAGGCTTGCACAGTCTGTAAGCAGCTGAGTACAATTTTTCCTGTGGGTGGTAGTATTTAGAAAGTGTCCCGCCTTGCCTGCTTTTTTCAGATTGCTATCACCCTCCCCTGATGGGATTATGAGCTTGGCTTCTCAGAGGCACTGCCTGCTCCAGCTGGCTCAAACAGGGAGCAGTGGTGAGAAAACAGGTTGGGGGGTGACTATAGCTGTGCTCACAGTCTTCATCTGGGGGAGGGGAGTGAGTGTAAGGTATGAGGATAGCATAAAAAAAGTCATAATTCTCACCCCCAGTGAAATTCCTTTAAATAAGTGAAGGAAATGACCAGGGAGCAGACAACAGTCATGCTTTTGTGACTCATTGTCATGTTTACAGCCAGTACCCTTTCAGTTTCCTCACTGCCTGCTGTCCCTATCTATTTCTGCAGAAAACTATCACAAGAATTGACCTCTTTAAAAGTGTCATTAAGGAATTAGCATTGCAACACGTGAAGTTTGAAAATATACTAAAATCGCGCAGAGAATTATCTTTCTTTTTTGAAAAATAAAAACATCAGTGAAGTTAGTTGGGACCTGGATGATTGAGGTGCTTTCATGAGTGCTTTGGTTCTTTAAGATTTTGCCCCCCTTCCTCGAATGGTTCTAATCACAGGATGCCTATAGAGGGGGGTAAAGTACAGTCTGATCCCACAGTGCATGGCTAGCTGGCTTGCTTCTCTTCCCAGCTCCTAAAGAAGGAAGACCTGCAGAGGAGAAATGATCTGAATGTCAGTGGGATCCTTAGAAGAGCAAGTACATCTGGAGAAATGGCCCCTGAGGTACTATGCTGTCTTCGTTTTGGTGTGTTTTCTTCAGAACCTCCTAACTAACTTTGTTAGTAGCATGCTGTTAGGGAGTTCTGAGTACACTGGCTTCAAAATTTATTCCAGACAGTAGAGCCTGGAGGTGAAAGGCTGTGTAACTTCGTAGCACCCTCGTGAAAAATGTTGTTAAAACTGATTCTGTCATGGGTACTTTTGAAAGCTTGACTTAGCATGTCTTCAGTTACAGCCATGAATACCTTCAGCTCTGGGGCCAGAGTTTTAAGGATCAGCTTAGTCAGCAAGGGAAAGTCAGTCTTCTAATTTGATAGCCTTTAATTATATACGTATACATATACAAACACGTAGATTATCTGCTACCTCCTACTGCAGAAGTCTCACTGAAATTAATGGGTTATTCAGAGAGTAAACTATGAGTAATAATGAATAATGTTAATACTTAGCATGACTAATGGTGGTAGGAGGGAGAGTCTTAATGGCTTAGACAGGAGGGTCTGCTGGGAGCCAGAATCTGATTTGCACGAACGATGACTTTTCAGAGTGGTGGTGTTCACTTGTTATTAATCATTAAGTAGCAGCACCCATCTTATCAAAGACTTCTTGATCTCTGCCTTTGTGCCTTTCACAAGGCGTCATTTACATGTGTGGCAGAAAATGAGTCATGTACAGGCAGTTGGTCTCCTGATCCCTTTTCTGTTTAGTTTAGCGTGGTCTGCATCTTTACCGCAACGTTTTATTTAGTCATAATCTTTCAAAAAGCCTGTGGCAAAGCCCCTCACAAGAGGCTTTTTTCATTCAGTGTAGAAGAAAGCATGAGATGAGGAACTGATTAAGCAATAAGAAGAAAGCTGGATGAGATCATGTTTCAAAACTGCTAACGGTTCCTTGTACAGTGCTGTACAGTTAATCTGAGTCTAAGCCATATTGTAACATATTGTGTGCGTGGAGGACTTAAAAAACTGATGTACAATTAGTAACATCCAAGAAGAGCAGAAGTTTTAGAAGAAGAATAAGACATGGATTTATTCGCCCTGATATGAGCTGTTGGACAGCCAGCTCTCCATGGATATTACTAAGTTTAAGTCACTGAAACAAACTGGTAATGGAGTAGGGAGTGCTACTATTGAGTGATTGACAGTAAAATGAAATCTGCTGACCTTCTGTGTTTCTGTAAGTGCAGTTTTTTTGTTTGTTTGTTTTGTTTCGGAGAGACCTGAAGTGTAAATTCTGTTGGGATGAGGAATGAGGGAATCAATATTCCTTATACAGTACAAAGAAACCTTAACTCTTTTAAAATGAATTCTAAAGAGATGCGTCCCCAAATTCAATTCAGTTCCTTTCTAGACCTTATTTCTAGTTCTTGTCACTACCTCTCCATCTATGGCAGCCTTTAGTTTTCTCCTGATGGGTTTTTCAGTAGAGTATTATGCTGCTAATACAGGAATATGGGAAACACTAAGAATTTAATACTCTATAGAGGTCCTTTGGTGGATGGACCTTAGGAAAATGAGGTCAGGAGGTCTGGGAAAGAGGCAAGGCTGTATATTTCAAGGATTTGTCCTGACGTGCCATTTGGATTCTAATATGCCACCTAATATTGACAGCAGTAACAAGTCAAACCAAACAGGTGTGTTAGATTGTGGATATGGAAAAACAGGTCATTTCAGGCTATCTAAATTGCAAGTGTTGTCTCAATGATTTATGATGAGACAGAGCAATGTTTAATAGTCTAATCTATTAAATGTCCCTGCTGGGTAAGAAAAAAATATATGGGTCAAGGTATGAAAAGGACTAACTCCATCAGAGAATCTCTGTTGGATTCTATTACTGTGTAATTAAAGCTCACATCAGAGTAGATTCTCTGTTATGGCCACATCAAAAGCTAAGGTCAACATTTTATCAGCAGTTTTGCAATGTGAACAAACACTTACCAGAGTCTTTCTTGCAATCACTCAATCCATTCTTATTCTGCTTTTATATTATGTGAATTCAAGTTTTCAGATGATGTAGGCTAATATAAAATAATACTTGTGCTGTTCATCCAAAAGGAGATGGAAGCTAGAAACTGGATCATAAGTAGCTTCTCAGGGATGTAATTTTAAAAGAATTCTTGCTTGTTCTCTTCTTACTGTGGCATTGGCCTAAAGTGGATCAGGTTAAATTCGGTTGTCAGAGACCTGTCTGTCTGGTGACCACAATATTGTCTGTTGTCTGGAGGGTAGCTAGAAGGTAACTGTTAAGGTGGTGTGGATTGCAGTATTGAGTTAGTTACCTCAACATGCTTCTTGCATGAATTTAACATGTGTGGCTACTCCTTTTCTGTTTGACAGAGTAGATGAATAGGCTACCAAGCAAGATACATTCTTCTCAGAAGAAAATGGAGCAAGTTGCCTGTTATGGCAGCCAGTGTCAGGCAGAGAGATGTTACAAAACTGATGAATAATCTGGATTGATGGAACATTTATTCCTAGGCATGCATGAATGGAAACCTTTTTTTTTTTCTTCTTTTTTTTTTTTCTAAGAGCTAGCTAACAGCAGGCTTGCTAGGACAACAAGAATGTTCTTGTTGACTTAACTGAAAATTGCATTGTGTCTGTGGTATTAATAATGCATGATATAAATATGTAACATCTCAAAAAGTCAGCAGTTCTATTGGGCGTCTGCATGTGTGAGCAAGCTCAGTAGTGCATCAAAACTGCATCCAGATCTCTGGAATCCAAACTCTGCATAGGCAGTGTCTTGTATGGCAGAGATTCACTATGAACACTCACTGATATTACCATTGGTACAGTGAATGAATACTAAATATGCTGTGATGTTCAAGAACAGTATAGTTTACTTACAGCAGGTTACAGTTGGGTGTTTCTTCTGGAATCTTCTCTGAGCTTTAGAGCAAAGCCTGTGTGTGTGGTTATTTATATACCATCTACTTGTCAGTCAGTGGCAAATTGAATTATCTTCTAAACAAATTTGAAACATCAATATGTTGAAGGGAGGGAAGATGTTCATTTTTTAATCTTACAGTGTTTACCTTCTTTTATCTTGCTAAACAATTGAAATGGAATCAGTAATCTCTATTGCAAAAGAAAAATGTGCAATTAACTTTCATATATGTTAACTGTTAACTGCATCCTTCCCCCTTGTGATGGGGATCCCTCTGTGTGATACAGATTTGTTGATACTTGCTAGCCTCTAAATGAAGCAGAAGAGAGCAATACTGCAAGTAAGAAAGACTACTGATACCTTTGGAATTATACATCCACTGCACTGGGAACAGTGAAGAAATCTTTCTCACGGTGTATCCTTCTTCATCTTTTGGAAGGAACAAGCTGCTTTCAGCCTGCTTGAATCACCATTGAAGTCTTGAATAAGAAGCTGCTAGGAATTTGATTTAGAATTGAGAAAGAGACAAGAAGAGGAAAATATCTCCTCAGTGTGGGTGAGAAGAAAAGAGACATCTTAGGAGATAAATTCTTTTCTCTTTGCAAGTACATTATAAAGAAAAAAAAGGCTTTATTTTTTATGAGGAAAATGCAGCTAGTGAAGTGGTTATGAATGAGTCATTTGACCAAGGTATCTTGTTAGGGCCTGGACATGTGTTTCAGATCTGCTCTCATTTGGTGTTGATTCCTATGCCAATTAAGTTTTGCTGTTGAGTTAATTGTGAACAGGCAGTGTTCTGTCTCCATAATTCTTTGTGCGATAACAAAGATCTTCTAGTTTATCTCCATAGAATTTTGCTCTTCATACAAGGCTTCCCATCTGATCCTGTGGTATTCAGCTTAATTTTTGACTTTCTAATGGAGTTAAATGAACATTTTGCAGATCTAATGTTCTGTAGTTCTGGTAGTCTGGACAGCTGTTTAGAGTCTACCAACTGAATAAATACATTTTGGAGAAATTGATGTGTTTACTCAGAACGGTTTTCTAATCATTCCAGTGCTTGCACAACATTAACTATCGTACAGCTTTCTTGCTCTGCCTGTCATCGTGCTCTTCATACAACAGAGAAAAACAAATCATTCTAAATAACTTGAACTGCTGGCTGCAAAAAATCTGGAATGTACAGCATGACTCAAAAGAAGACTGTTAATGTGTTTGCTGACTCCAGTTGTTCATTGACAATGGACAGATTGGTTCAGGCAAGTACATCTTCTAGGACTGTGGCTAAGAACTGGAAATAAAGCTTTTTTCAATTTAGACTTCAAACATGTTTATTATTTGTCCATTTTCTTTTTCATTTTTGTCCACTTGTCTATTCCTGTTGTCAGTTTTTGAGTCTTGTTCAACACAGGAGTAGAAGTACCAAAATAATCTGGCAAGATATAGTACTTCAGATGTGAATCAATCACCCCATCCAGTGAGGAGAATTCTAGTCTGCCTGGTGTGGTTATACTAGGACGGCTGTTTGTGCCTGAGAAAGACAATAAGAGGGTGGGATCTTCTTAACCATTGCTGTGCATGAGACTAAAGTTTTCAAAATATGGCTTAAGGAAAAGCTCAGGACTGTGGGTTCTCTGGAAGCAGTTGTGGTTGGAGGAGAGAGTGTGAAACACAGAGTGAACTGTGGCAGTCAGATATGTTAGATCTTGTTTTTGAGAATTTTGTTTTTAATGACTTTTTTTTGTCAGTGGGATCAACTGAAGTAGCTCCTGTTTCCAGTCTCTCCTCATGAGTCTGTCTGAAAAACGATGAGACTGAAAATAGCTGTGCAGCTGGCACCAAACTTCTGTGCTACTGTGTCCAGAAAGCCATGACCCCAAGGTAGGTGGCTGGCAGAAGTGTATTGCTTAGGGCTTTGCAGCAGTCAGCCCATGTGAAGTACAGCAGCCTTGTAAAGATGCAGAGATTGCATGTGTCTTTTCAGCACCTACCTGCACAATGGCAGTCTCTGTCTCATCAGTTCTGAATTCACCTGACAGGAGGAGGGAAGCACCTCCAACTTGTAGCCACTTGGCAGGGACAAAAAATGCTGCTGTTGTCCTGTTTTTATCTTTGACCATCTGGATCAGGAATGATTCCATTTCACTCCCAAACTGGGATGTGCTGGTGTAGATACAAGGGCATTAATGGAGCAGCAGCTCTCCGTAGCAGAGGCAGTTCATTCTTAAGATAGTTGCTGTAGTCTTTTTAAGGTAAAATTTTTCTGGACATTGTGACTAAGAGAAGTGAAAACAGTCATTACCTGTGGCTTGAGAGAAATACTTTTCTGGGTTCCTCACAATCCCTCAATCCAGTTTTCAGTAGAACTTGAAACTTGCAAAACATTTCCTTTGCTAAAAGTAGAATGTTTTCCACCTTTCACTGTTCTTTAATTTTCAGAACTCTAAAAAGGAAAAACAACAAATGTATTTTTCTACTTCCCTGCTTCCCAAACTTTTTATTCATTTCTGTTCTTTCAAGAACGAGGATGGTTTGAAAGGGGAGTTTTAAGAACCTGAATTTTTTATTTTTTTTCCAGGCATGGAAACTTTCTCTGAGATGTCAGAAAAAATATTTAAGGAGATTGTCTGTAATAGCATGGGACTGGAGTGATGAGTACCATTAGATATACATGGGATTACTTAACTATATATAGTTATGGAATCCCATTTATAGATGCATAGTTACATACAATAATAATATAGTACATATATATTACATCTGAATTTGTTTAGCTTTTTTTTGTTCCTACCAAATTAGATAACCTATGCACTGAGTATGAATAAATAGCAAACTGTTTCCATAGTGATGAACAACAAACTGGAATCTGACATTCTGAAGGGGAAGGCAATGTGTATTTAATGATTGTCTATACAATTCATTTTGCTTACTGTAAAACTGATATAAAGGACAAAAAATGAAGAAAGAAAAAGCCTCTGACAGTACACAATCTCAACTGATAATGTGAGGAAAGACAAAATAGCAGGCTATGCCCGAGTTTTTTGTCTTTTAGGCAACAGTGTTGATCTTTCTAGAAGGATCACTATTTTAGGAGATAGGCATTCAGTGACAGTCATCTGCCTATTTGCTCATTTTGCCTTTTGCTTGTGGAAACTTGCTGTTCAGAATCATCTACATTACAAGTACACTTGCAGTAATTATGCCTCTGTAGGTCAGATGAACCATTACCGTTTTAGTATTCCATAAAAATGTTTTTAAAATCTCTGTACCAATGCGATTAGTGAAAGTAAAGTGGATAATCACAGAAGGTGAAATTTTTGTTTCCATCAAAGCAACAGCTGGATTTGCTATAGCAAGTCAGATAATGCTTACTTCATTCTGGCTTTGCTGATGCTGTAAGTACAGGAACAACTATGAACACTGTGCAACTGACTAATGGCTTCACTGGAGTGATTAATGCCCATTATCTACTTTACTTCAGAGTTTGATATTTACTAAACTGATTTTAATACCTTGAAATATGCTGAAACCACCTCAATTTCTTGTAAAATTACATATTGTAAGCAGGGTGGTGATGAATGCAGGCTGGAGCATGCAATAGGTGATAGTTTGCAATAGGGAGTGGGCCTGCAGATTGAAAAATAACATCTTTGGAAGCTAGTGTATGTTTAAGACAGCATAATTTTGGAGCTAGCATCTCATACATATAGAGCGATGCTGTCTTTTTTTCCCCAATACTTCACATGCTCTTCTGGACAGAAAAACTATGCAACCAATGGTCTCATCTGATCCTCAGTAGAGGCTCATGCAAAGAGGTAGAAAGTTACCAAATCTTAGATGTGTAAATGCTATTAAAGCTGATGGGAATGGGGTACCTGAATGTACTGGGTGTTCAGAAGGTCTGCATGGCCTGGTTCTACCCTGCTTCAAGATCTGTGCTGCTGTGTTTTTTCAGTTCTAAACGTGTACTATGTTAAAGGTTATTACAGATAGTGTGTTTGCCTTTGATGTTGTACTCCTCCTGTGTTACTATTCTCCTTGTTTCTTTATCCCATCTGACATGTTTCTTTCTTCAGTTTGAGCTACTTGCACAACCTCTCCCACTCCAAGAGCTCCATGTCCTTCTTGTGCTGGGGGCCCCAGACCTGGATGCAGTGCTGCAGATGGGGCCTCACAAGAGCTCAGTAGAGGGGGACAATCACCTCCCTCTTCCTGCTGGCCACCCCTTTTTTAATGCAGCCCAGAACACAGTTGGCTTCCTGGGCTGCAGGCACACACTGCTGGCTCATGTCCAGCTTCTCATCCACCAGGCACCCCAAGTCCTTCTCCATAGGGCTGCTCTCAAGGTGATCTTTCTTCAGTTTATTTAAATACCTGGGATTGCTCCAACCCAAGCATAGCACCCTGTACTTGGCCTTTTACAGAGACAGGTAGTTATGGGACAAGGAAAATAGCTTTGAACTGAAAGAGGGGAAATTTAGTCTACATGTTAGGAAGAAATTCTTTATTCAGAGGGTGATGAGGCACTGAAACAGGTTGTATGGGGCCCTGGGCAGCCTGATCTAATAGTTGGTAACCCTGCCTTATGGGAGGGAAGCAGAAACTATACAGTCTTTAAGGTTCCTTTCAACCCAAGCCATTCTATGATCTCCACCTGGGATCCTGTTTGTTAGATCCTGTTTCTCATCAGCCATCACTGGCACAGGACAACAGTTAATGTGGCTATCTTCCACCCTCTAATGTAGTTTATCTCAAAGCTGGTACAGTTATTTTGAAGCTCTTCCAAATTCTGTTGTGTGTGCGCCTAGCTCTGCATAGCAGAAGGGATGCTTTTGGTAGAAAGATAGTACTATTTCTGTGTCATACATTGGTAGTTGAGGCATAGAATCCACCTTCTTCAGATTACCGAGGAAAATCTGTTGGTGAGCTATGAATTTGACTGAATCTGAGTCCCACATCTGCCAAAGTATCCTTGCAGGCTGTTGTTTTCAACAGGGTGGTTTTCATAGAAGCAATAGGGATTTTGCTGCAGGTGTTCGTCATGCTCATTCTTCAAGCCTCAGCAGTTGGTATGGATGGCTTAGCCAGCTTCATTTAGAAGAAAAGTGACTGTAAGCATTGGGAAAAGTCAAACTTTGTGGGCAGCCTGTCCAGACAGTACTGTGCAATCTTTTCATGCCCTTGAGGCTACAGGATTGGGTTTTAGCCTTTTCTTCCTGTGAAAAAAGAATTCCTTTTAGAAATCCAATAGATTTCTAATGTGTGCTTTGGTAATGTGGAGAACTAGCATGTGCTTTTTTTCCCCTTCACGTCAGAGGAAGGCAAGCCTGCAGTGAGGCTGCGCCACTCCAGAGATTCATAGCCAGTGAAATGTGGGATGTATGTGGCAAAATGCTCTTGATATCAAGCCCTAAGATGTGGCCTGAATTACCTGTATATGTGCTTATATGCTTGACAGCTATCTGTATGAATGTGGTGACCTTGAGTCCTGTGGTCTTTGCTAGGAATCTGAGAGCCAAGTACAGTTTAAGCAACATGAAGAATGTGTCTCTGCAAATTCTGGCATGTCTAGGCCTTTCTTCTTGTGCCAAACTGAGACTCCAATCATCTGCATGATGCTTCCAGCACAAATTCACCCTTTTAACCTCTTAACACACCTTCTATATGTGCGTGCATATCCTCACGCTCTGGGGTGAAGGGAGCCAAAGATGGCAAGCACTTTTGGAGAGGATGAGTAGATACAAGTCAAGTGGATCTCCAGGACTGGTAGGTCTCTAGTTCTTAAGCAGGCAAATAGAGAAAATGTAGGAGGAGCAATACTTTAATACTCAACGAGTGAGCTATAGAAGTATGAGGAATCTTCCTGTAACCTGCAGAAGTTAAAATCAGCACACTAAACTTTGTCTTTGTCAGGTTTCTAAATCTGTAACAAAATAACAGTATTTACATAAGCTTTGGCCTTATTTCTGGGGGAAATGGGAAGAAAAAACTTGTCAAGAAACTCTTAATTTTGACTCCGATGTTAACCTGCTATAATTATCAGCAAGTTTTGGGGTTTTTTTCCTTCTTTTCTCCCCTTTTCTTTCTCTTTACCCTGCTGTTTTTTTCCATTGAAAACTCAAACCTTCTCTGGGTCTCCTGGAAGGATTTAGGTTAGACTAACCTGCACTGACTTGTGTATTGTTACCAGGGATCGCCTGTTGGGAATCTCATCCACTTGGATGCAGCAATAATGTGAACTCTGCTACTGGCAGCTTATGCTAGTGGAGTGTGAGGCTGGGCATATTTTGTGAGAGCAATGCAGAGATATCTTTGGCCACTAGATAACTGAGGCATCTCCTTACATAATACATAGAAGCAGACTGAAGGATTTACTTAGTGCATACCCACTGCAGACCTGATTCAGTGTTAGACCCTAGGTTGTTTTCTCTCACTTTCTGGGTCACAGTTTGTATACTTGTCCTAGGTTCAGCTCATTTTACAATCTGACATCTTTCTTGGTTGCCAGGTACATCAGAAGAGATCCTAGCACAGAGTATAGGAGAGGGGTATTGCACTGGTAGTCATCGCCTCATACTGCATGTTAGGTGGGTGGCTTATTTAATAATTATAGCAGCTTAGAGGGTGCCTGCATGTTTGGAATTGACAAGGTGCTGTTCTTTCATGTACTCGTGCAGAACTCAAAGCAGTGAAGTTTGGTTGTAGAAGTCAGTCTAGTGCAGGCTGTGATAATTGCTGTCCCTTGAGTGGCAATGGAAACGTAGCAGGGCTGGGCACAAATAATTTTAAAAGGTGTTCTATAAAAAATGAATAATTTCCTTTGAAAATGACATTTATCTTTTGTCTTTAGGAGTTCCATAGAATGGACTACACAGTGGAAATCTCGCTAAGGACTTCTGCAAAGGGGGAATTAGCCAAGTACTGCTGTACTGCTCAGAGGACCATATGTCTGTTCTAAAAATGTAGCAAGCATCTATTATGCAGTGATTTCTCCCTCAGCATCCAGCAGTTACTAAGCCTTTGAAAAGCAATAATGGTTTCAGGCTTTGTGCACCTCCCATCTCCTTCAAAGACCCTATAATTTGCTGGGGTATTTAGAAGAAAATGTTTGAAATAGCTCTTGATCTACCAGAGTGCTAATGGCTTCTTTGACGACTATATCATTAACTCCTGCATTTTTCTATGCCAATTTCACAAAGAGAGGTAGTTTCAGCTAATTCCCTCTTGGGAATGTAAGAGTTCCAGAGAACAGTTCCAGGTGAATTAATGCCAGCTCTTCTAGCTGCTCCATGAAACAAATCTCTGCTTTAAGATCATGGAGAGAGATTTACAAATGTGTGGAAGAACAAGAGGATGGACCTAAATTCTGGATTCTTACTTCATATAGGAAGCTTTTATGCACGGGAATTGCAGTATTCCAACGGTTTTTGGCCAGTAGAGGGAGATGTTACACATGTGTAAACCCTCGGCATGAGGGAGCAGCGCTTCTCTGAAAGGGGATGCTAAGACCCGTCCAGTGCGCATAAACGGAGGGTTTTCCCTTCTCTCCTACATGCCATGTCCCCCAGTTGTTTCAGAATGCCTTCCGAAGCTGCTTTCTTCTAGAGTCTGAAAATTCAATGAGGAAAATTCTGTAAAAATTACTGCATTCTAAACATATGCTGAAAGAGAAAGCAGTAATCCATTTATTCAACCAAATAAATGGTCAGGCAAAATAGGCATTTGAATGTGTTCAGGGACATGTTGTACGACTATTAAGAACTGTTCTGATAGCACTGGAATTAGTTTTATGAGCTAATGATCAATAGCGGTAGCAGTGAACAGCAGGGAGTGTACAGTACAGCCCCTGAGTGTTATAGTATCAGTGCCTTAGGATGATGTCAGATTTGGGTCTGTAGCACTCCAGCAGTCTGGTTCCCTGCACAGGTGTACCAGCTGGGCAAATAGAAAATCAAAGGGTTTATTATGTGATGGTTAGCCATTGTAGAAGAGAAAAAGGCTAGCGAGAGGACAGTGGAAGAATACTGTAGGCATAATAGTTCTTATCTTTATCAAGCTGAGACAGTGTGGAAAGAGAGCTGGCAAGGATGACAGCTGCTTTCCTCAGACATCTGTAAGTAGGGACAGGGTGATAATGAACATACACAATTTGTGGAAGAAGGAGCTGCTCTCCATCATGCCTTTGAGGAATTTTCTTCTATCTGACCTTGTGTTGGGCAACAGGATTCCAGCTCAGAGGGATGAGTTGGGTATTTCATCTGATACAAAGAATACACCCTTCTTCTTCCTTTATGCTGAGTAAGATTTCTTGAGAAGTGGGTGGGCAGGGATTGCTTCAATGTGTATTATGTGTTAGTCCACTTTTAGCCACAAAATGAATTTGACAGGTTGGGAAGCCATCAGATCTGAATGGGAATGGCTGTGTTCATTTTAAATATGGCTGACGTAATGTCTGATTGATTAAACTTCCTTTGCCCATTTAGAGCAAGATTAGATTATATACTATAGATCCAAGGATCTTTTGTCTCTGTTAGTGAAATTCATAGAGCTTCTTTGGGGCTGTATTTTGAAACATAGATACTATTCAGTTGCAGATGTGTTTGAGTTTGGCATGTGCTATTGCCCTGTTCTTGGGCAGCATCTTATCTAAAGGAGGAAGAAAAATAAAAAAAAGGGAAAAAAAGGTCAGATACTGCCTCAGGCTTCACTTTCACAACCCCCTCCTATTGATGTGCCTGAAAAAAAGCCGCAGGATATGACCTTGATATCTTCTACTTTAAATGCCTGTATTGAAAGTATGAAGTGTTCTTTGTGTATAATTTTTTTTCCTTGCTATTTTAAAGGCTTTCTTTTTGTTCTTTAGATTACATTGGTTGCTAACTTAGTACTGTAACATTCTCATGGCAGGAAATGTCTGTATATGGAAAATTTGCAGCCCGACTTTGGTAATTCCCACAGACTGTCAGTTCTATGCAGTGGCTATGTATATTCTGGCCTCATGTTGGCAAGAGAATTCAATTGTGTTCCTACAATGGGATAGGATTTAAAGCTTTTAGCTGCTTTTGTTTCTTGTGGAAAAAATGGCTTCTGGCCATTTGAGCAGAGAGTGGCATGGCTTTCTACACAGGACTTGGAACGACCAAACTTGATTCTAAACAAAAATTCCAACTTGATATGAAAGGCTCTAGGGCATGATCTCTTCCCCTCCTTTTCCTTTTATCAGCTCCAACTCTAATGTACGCTTACAGAAATTAAGGGCATTGGTGGACACCGCATACAATGCCAGTACAGCCAGACTGATTAAATCGCTCTCTGACAGTCTCCCTGCCCCTCCCTGGCAGACAATGACCAAATATCCATGCAAGCCAATCCCTTAATATCCTGTTAGCACACTTCCAATAAGAAGTGTTACTTCTAGCAATTTATGAAGTTTCAAGTCAGTACTGGAGCCAAATGAAGTTTAGACTTCCAGGAGTGGAACAGTCATTGCTGTTTCACATTACTCATGATTTGATTTAAAGGAAAGTTATAAAGATAACCAGAAAACTGCATAGCCTGATACGGCCAACACATCATTACCCACTACTGATTTTCCACATGAGGGGTGACGAAGCAGCTGCACGTAGTTCAAGGGCCATCAAAAGGGACTTCAGAGCCTTAGGACACCTGCTGAAGGAATTGAAAGCACATGTCATCTTTTTCTTCTCTGCTTCCTGTACTGGTTAAAGGCACTTAAGAAATGGACGCTTATCTATTAATACTTGGCTTCACGGTTGGTGCCACTGCCAAAACTTTCGGTGGCCTATATGGCAGCAGGCCTGCAATCCAGATGGGTTTTGACTCTCTCAGAGGGTGAAGAGGGTCATTGGGGAAAAATTTAGCAGAGCTCATTGGCCAGGCTTTAAATAAGGTTTGAAGGTACAGGGGAGAGGGCAATAACAAGCTTGCCCATGATAAGGTATGGGGTGGCATAGCTATATTAGAGGGAGAAGGTGCTAGTGAGGGGCCTGAACCTGCTGCCCAGCACTGCAGCACACTTGAAATCTTATGACAATGAGCTAGGGACCACTCAGGCAATAGGAGAAGGCAACAGTTTTAGGGATGTGCTTCAGAGGAATTAAGGAGTTATCCATCAAAAAGGCAACAAATCCAGCTACCCAACTGAAGTGCCTGTAGACCTACACAGGCAGCATGGAAAACAAACAGGAGGAGTTGGAAGCTGCTGTGCTGCTAAAAAAACATTGCATAGTTGCCATCACTGAAACCTTGTCTGATGATTCCAGGACTAGAATTTGGCTGTTGATGGCTACAAGCTGTTCAGAGAGACAGGCAAGGAAGGAGGTGGGGAAGCGCTGCCCTCTACATTAAGAAAAGAATAAAGTATGGAGAGCTATCCTTGAAAAATGGCCAGGAGCCAATTGAAAGTCTATGAGTGAGAGTTAGAGAATGAGACAAAAAAAGGATCCTTGTGGTTGGTGTCTGCTACAGACCACCTGATGAAGCAGAGCCTTTTGATGAAGCGTTTTTTCTACAGCTACAGGAGGTGTGACAGTCATGGGTTCATGTGCTGCTGGGGGAATCCAACCACTGTGACATTTGCTGGAAAAGTAGTATGGTGAGCTGTAGACTCCTGGAATTCATCAAGGATAACATCTTGAGCCAAATGATAGACTGCCCCACTAGGGGGATGAAATACTGGCCTTGTTGTTCAGTAATGCAAGTAGACTGATTGCTGACATCGGGATCAGAGGCTGCCTGGGCTGTAGTAATAATGCAATGGCAGAATTCACACTCCTGGGGGACATGGGACAGACAAAGATTGAGATCAGGAAGCTGAATTTTAGAAAAGCCAACTCCAAGCTCTTTGGGGAGTTAGCCATACAAACCTGCTGAGAAACTGGCCTCAAGGACAAAGGAGTGGAGCAGAGCTGTCAGATCTTTAGGAAAACTTTCCTTAGTGCATAAGACATTTTCATTCCCAAGTGTAGGAAGTCAGGAAAGGAAGCTATGGCTGAACTGGAACCTACTGGTCAAAATGGAGAGTAAGAAGAAAATGCACAAGCAGTGAAAGCTGGAATGAGTGTGGAGATGCTGCTAGGCTGTGTAATGTTGGGATCAGGAAGCCCAGGGGCCTACTGGACCTGAACTTGGCCAGGGGCACAAAGAAGAACAAGAAAAGCTTCTACAGGTACTTCAACCAGAAAATGGAAGTCCAAGAAGGCATACTCACTTTAGGTACCTAGCAACATTTTGCCTCAGTCTTAACTAGTAATTACTCTTCAGACACTCCTTGAGTGGACGGGCTGGAAGGTGGGAACTGGAGCAGCAATGTGGCTTCTGCTGTAAGTGAAGATCAGTTTCACAGCTGAGGAACCTGAATGTCAGTAAGACTATGGGTCCTGATGAGATGCACCCAAGAGTTCTGAGGGTACTAGCTGACGTAGTTGCCAAGACACTCTTAATGATATTTAAAAAGTCATGGCAGCCAAGTGAAATCCCTGATGACTGGAAAAAAGGCAATGTTGCACCCATTTTTAAGAAGAGTAGAAAGGATGACCTAGGGAACTACTAATCTGTCAGCCTCACCTTTGTGCCAAGGAAGGTAATTGAGCAGATTGTCCTGGAAGCTATGCTAAGGCACAGGGAAGAGAAGGAGATTATCTGGGATAAGCAGCAAGGCTTCACCAAGAGCAGGTCCTGTTGGACCAATCTAGTGGCCTTCTGTGGTGGTACAACTGCAGTGCACAAGGGAAGAGCCACTGATATCATATATCTGGACAACAGTAAGACCTTTAACATGGTTCCTCACATCCTTCTCTGCAAACTGGAAAGATATGGATTTGATCGGTGGATTGTCTAATAGATGGGGAACTGGTTGTAAGATCGTACCTAAAGAATGGTGGTTCTTGACTCAACATCCTCATGGAGATCAGTGACAAGTGGTGTCCCCGAGGGTTCAGTACTGGGGACTGGTGCCCTTTAATATCTTCTTCAATGACATCAACAACGGAATTGAGTGTGCCCTCAGTAAGTTTGTGGATGATACCAAGATATGCAGTGTGGTCAACATGCCCAAGGGGCAGGATGCCATTCAGAGAGACCTAGACAGGCTCAGGCAGTTGGCCTAGGAGAACCTTATGAGTTTCAACAAAGCCTAGTGCAAGGTCTTGCACCTGGATCACGGCAACCCCTGCTATCAATACAAGCTCTGCTGAAAAGGACCTGGGGGTACTGGTGGATGGCAAGTTGAACATGAGCCAGCAATGTGCTCTCACAGCCCAGAAAGCCAGCCATATCCATCAAAAGAAGTGTGGTCAGTAGGTCAAGGGAGGTGATCCTGCCCCTCTACTCTGCGCTGTTGAGACCTCACCTGGAGTACTGCGTCCAGATGTGGAGTCCTCAGTACAGGAGAGACACAGATCTGTTGGAGTGCATCCAGAGGAGGGCCACAGATGTAATCCAAGGGATTGGACACCTGCCCAAGAGGTCAGGCTGAGAGAGCTGGGGATGTTCAGTCTGGAGAAAAGAAAGCTCTAGGAAGACCTGAGAGTGACCTTTCAGTATTTAAAGGGGAGCTGTAAGGAAGAAGGGGACAAACTCTTTAACAGAGTCTGATGTGATAGGACAAGGGGAAATCATTTCAAACTGAAAGAGAGGATCTGAATATAAGGAAAATTTTTAATGATAAGGGTAGAGAAGCCCTGGAACAAGTTGCTTAGAGAGGTGGTGGATGCCCCGTCCCTGGAGACATTCAAGGAGTCTGGGCTCTGAGCAACTAGCTGTACATGTTCCTGTTAATTGTATGGAAGTTGGATTAGATTATAAAGCTCTCTTCCAACTCCAACAATTTGATGATTCTGGAAAGGGTATTATCACCTTTCTGGCTGTGACATATTCGACCCTTCTGCCATCCATTCACTACTGTACTAGTGAAGTTCAAATTTATCCTGATATCATATTTCCAGGCTAATATCTTCTCACTCTTCATATGCTTCATCCACCGCTTACTCTTTCAGGGCCTTTTTGTTAACGGTTGTGTTTGGTCCTATTTGCCCTGGGGATTCAATGGAAAGACTCTTACTAACATCAGTGAAACCAGAAACCAGATTAGACCCTTTCTATTTTCCTACTCATTTCTTTTCCTTTTATTTTTTTCCCTTTCACACTATATGTCTGTGAGCAACACTCTGATAATTCTCAGGCTGAAGTGAGGCACTTTTGTGTTTCTTCAGATTTCACTTCCCCTTTCTCTTTTTTTTTTTTTTTTTTTGAATCTCCAGTGAATAAAATTAAGGATTTATTCAGAAGAACTGTCTGTAAGTATCTCATCAGCCACTGATGCCAGCAATGCTTCAACTTTTTTTTCCCCTTTTCATTGTGCTTAATGTTTAAGTGTGTTTGATTACTACATTATTGAAGCAGTGACCAGTTTGTTCTTATGACCCGTGTAGAACTTATGATAATCTATAATTAATGCATCAAAAATCAGCAGAGCTGATATTTTCTTTGTTTACCTCTTAAGTCCAAAGATAACAGCACTCAGTATGTGGGAGGATATCGCTGTGCTAAATTGCTGAGTTGCCTGATTTAAAAAAACCAGCAAAACAATCTATTGTGTACTTTGACCACCTCGCCTGCATTTTTCCTTTTAATCTTGCTCTGGTTCAGTGTGCTGCTTGCACAGATTCAGTTTCCGATATACTTGACATTGGCCTTAACAATAGTATCTAGATAAGCTATTGTATATAATCTGAAAGGAGTAGGAATGCATTGGGGGAATAGTAGTTTGGACATTTGGTAACTAACTGAGTCTGGTTATGATTTAGTTGCAAAACATAGTATATATTAAAACCAAACAAAACAGCCCTCAGAACCCCAGTTCTTTAGATCTCAAACTGCCTGGCACAGAATAACTTCTTCTGGCCATGTGTGATACCTCTTGCTTATAGCCACGGTCCCTTTCATTGTCCCCCACTGAAAGTCGATAAAACTGGGGTAAGTGACCTACTCCATGAATGTTATTAGCAGGACCAGAAGCAGGAGTAGACTCTGTCTTGTGTCACCTTGACACAAGTCACAGGACTTGATGTGTTTTTAGGTTTGTTTCAGCAAGGCAGTTTCTTCTTCCACGGCAGCGGTGAGTACAGGATGCTTCAGGGGGAGGCACACTTAGTATATGTGAGGTAATGTCCTCCTCAATGGAGTCTCCTCCTTGTCTGTCTACATACTGTGTCCTGGAATATGTAGTTAGCTATCCTTCCCATCTGAAAAAATGCGGCTATTGTAATTCACCTCCTTCAGCCTGGCCTACATTGTCACCTGGGCCTTCTTGATGCAGATCCTCATTGCTCTCCAGCAGTGTAAGCTGTTGCCAGCTGTCTGCTGAGCTGCAGCAACTGATCATGTCACGTGCTTGTCCAAATTTCAAAGAAAACCTGTTGGATTAAACCCATGAAAACAGATTTTAGCAGCACAATGTCTAGTCCTGGCTTTCTTAAATAAGCATGGAATTCTCCAGGGTTAACATTTCTTGGTATTTGATTTAGTTCATTTAAAAACAATGAATCTGACCCTTCACACACCTTGTAGAGTTGTGAGCGCATTGGAAAAGGACGTGGACTGGTAAAGGATGTGGGAACTGCCAGATAACTACACTACTGGCTACTAACAAAAGGAGCTGAACATTATGGATGAAGATGATTCCTCAGGGAAGAGCTGGGACTGGTGATTAAAGCTCTCTATTGGTAGTTTTAGGGGTGCTGTTGCACACAGGTGATAATAATGCCTTCCACTGAATTGTGCTGCTACCCCTCTGTTGTACACAAAGTAAGCAAGAATCATATGCCACCCCTTCCTATTGTTGCAAGCTAGAGCTGTTCTTTGGCTATCTTTAATGCTAATGCACTTTTCCATTCCTTAGATATCTTTTCCAGTTTCCTTTTCTATATTCTGTATTTATTTTTTTTCTTCACTTTTTCCTTTCTTTCCCTTTCTTTCTTTTTCTTTCTTTCCCATTTCAGTTTTTATTTGTTTCCCTGTGCCTGACACTCCAGGACCACCAGATAAACATGTGAGGGGATTGCTACCTGGGCAAGACAAAACTTTTGAGGCCAGGAAAAACATTTCTGCTGTATGAAACTGTTGTGGCTGAAACCTTAGAACTAACAGGTGACATGGCAGTGAAGAAACCAAATGAATATTCTGCACAAATACTAGGCACTAGGAAGTGTATGTGAGTTATCTTTACTGCAAGATTAGCTTGTGTTCCTGCTTATGTGGCACCTCTGTTCTGCACTGGTGGACTACAGACTTTCTCTACAGCTCCAGACTGCTGTGTGTGGTCATTTTGGAGTTTCAGTTTCTTATCCTCAGCTTTCTTGGTAATGCAGTCCCTGTCATTTTGAACTGGGAGTCCAGTTCAGAGGTTGTTTCACCAACCAATCCCTGGAGATGCCTCTGCCCAGTGAAGCAGCCAGTCCCTTTCTGAGGGTAACAAGCCACTGCCATTATAAACTCTGTTCCTTTGGGCAGCCTCTGCTTTCTACTGCTTCCTGTACTGGGATCTGTTGATCTCAGCAGCTGAAACAAGGCTGCTTTCTGAGTAGTGCAAGTGTCTTAGCACTGACTGGAAGAAAATCCACAGCCAGAAATACGTGCCATGCCAGACACAGTTCATTTTGGTGAGCTTGTGGTCTAAGAACACTGCTACTTGCGGCCAGAAAGTTCAGGCAAGCTCTCCGATTACATTTTTCAGATTGATTTAGCTCGGTGTAGCAGTACTAAGAATCAGAAGATAGAACCAACTTTCTTTTTCAATAGCATATGGATGTAGTGACTTCCATTTGCCTTAAACCAACTGGAAATGATCTGTGGAATGAAAACAAAGAATCTGTTTACATATCCTTATATCTGTTCTTACCTCAGTACTATTCCACAGCTTCTATCCATCCACCTGTTTACATAGCCCCACCGGTATAGTCTCTCTGAAATGCTCCCACCCATCAAATATTTAGAAATTCAAATCACTGAAATGTGTTCCGCTCAAATGAGACTTGTGATGCCAGTGGGTCTGTTGTCACATGACAAACTAAACTTAAACTGACAGGATGTAACAGGGATATGTACATGCCTGTTCATGTAAGATTTCTTACTATTTGTTTACTAAGGAAGAAGGAGGTAAAATTAATCCTCTTTTTTGTTCAGAATAATTCTGATGAAAGATTATTTACCATTGGTCCTGTGACCAGACCTTGTCATCCCTCTGCAAAAATAAAAAATAGTAAGTAATCAGACAAGTCTGAGGTAAAATACAAACTGTGAGTATTTCCCAGCATTTTTTTCATCAAAGTAAAAATCATGGAACATTTTGAAGGCTTTTACTACAGGCAAAACCAGCGGTGAAAAAACCAATTCACTGGTTCTATAATGACTAACACCTCTGAATTTCCTTAGGTGAAAAGAGCAGCAGGAAGGACCAGGTAGCACAATAATAGCTCGTCTCTTTGTCAGGCTCTGTCTCTGGAGGTGGTACCTATGTCACTGTGTCATTGGGTTTCTTCAGCACAGTGTCCACTATGGCCACTGTTCATGGCAGCAAAGCTGTGCTGTAGCTCATGCAGCTTACTCCAGCCCTTGTCAGCACTGTGAGCACTAGATGCAAACCTGAACTTCTGCCAGTGACGTGTGAACAGTATACGGCTATGCCAGGAGGGATTAATGTAAATACATCATACATCATTTCAGGTTGTTCCCCTTTGTTGTGCCACTGCCTTTGCCGTCAGCTCTACACTGGTGTGCTGCTGCTCTCAGAGAAGGGAATGGCAGTGGCAGAAAGTGCCGCTGCCGTCATCGCAGCCTCACCTGCCGCCTTGCTGTGCATAGTGGAGGGCAAACCTGGGTAACAGCCTCTTGGCCCCTGCCTCCTGCTCTGCTGTGCCTCTTATTTGGAGGAACCGATGTGGTAGACAGCATAATGAGAACAGTGTGTACCGCTTCCTTCTATGCAGTGCAGAAGTATCAATCTGAAAGTTGTGGTTGATATTATTTTCCCATGACAAAGTCAGTGGTGTTCTGCTATGAAGCAGTTTGCTGGTAGGGCTATTTCAGTTGCAGTAGTTACATAGTACAAAGCCTTTAGGTTAATACTGAAGGGGGTGGTATGGAGACTTGGCTTTTGGAGCAAGGAAGCTCTAGAGAGAAAGGTTTAAGGAATTATGCACCACGTCCAGAACACCTTCCTCAATTTTCATTAAAGAAGTCAGCCTTAGGACTTGAATTTCAGGCCCAGTTTTCAACTTGAAGACTACGATTTCTAAGGGTTTATTTTCTTCCTTTTGAAAATGTTGGTTGCTGAGTAGGCAGCTCATGATGTATTCAAAAGGAAATCTCCTAGATTTCCAGAATGCATAGCGAGCATCTGGAAGTGAAGTCTTTTTTTGGTTGGATATTGGTATCGTGAATCACTGATGAAAATTCAGCCAATGAATTTGAATAACACGCTGAGAATCGTAGAACAGATTCATAGCAGCCTGAAAAAGGCCACATCTCTTAAGTGTCAATCCTGCATTTTGACCATAGGATCATCCCTTCTCTGTCTCAGTGGTTAAGTAATAAAATGTTGCAACACACAGAATTAAGGCCTACTTTAAATCCACTGTTGATAATTCTTCTGTTGTTGTCGTTGCTGTCTTTAGTTACCTTATAGGATCCAGTGAATGGCATTATTCCTAAAAAAATCATTAAAAACCATTAAGCAAACCAAAAGAGGATCTGAATGACTTTTAGTAGAGACAGCAAAGAGGAGAGGCTTTGCAGTACAGGGGCTGGTCCTTTCAGGGCTGTAGACGTATGTATTCACTTGGCTGGCAGCTTGGAAAATACCAGTGTGGTGAGGGTGAGGACAGTCTGTAAAAGCTGTGTGATTTTATTCTTGGCTTGCATGCTTTCACTGTCAATGAAAATGCTGTGTGGGATTCAGTTCCTCTGAACTAAGTGAAAAGGCCACAGGTGCCAAATCTGATTGCGCTCAATGGCCATCTTAGACACAGAAGCACTACAGAGAGACGGTGTAGGTGGTGGGGTAGAAGCAGCAGTGCCTATGACTTGGGGGAGCTCCCCTCATCTGCTTGCCAGGAGGACCTGCGAGTGATGTCTGTAGAGAGGAGAGCTGCAGGCTTGGGCAACAGGTCTGAGCAGATCTGCTGGACTGAAACTGCTCTGCAGCACAGGAAATGGCTGTCTTCCTCTTTTTGCTTTCACTCAGTGCTAAGCCCCCAAATCTCTGAGTGCTTATGCACGTACTTAACTTTACTACTGTAAATAATTCTGTTCAACTCAATAGGGCTATTCATAGTCAAGCTGAGCATGTGTGTTCAGTGTTTGCAGGATCAGACGCAGCAGAAGCTGGCTGCTGTGCCATTTAGGGCTGGTAATTCCATCCTGTAGGCCCTGCTCTCCTTGTATGGAATGATTTCATTTTGCACAGACTTTGCTTCATTTTCCACGTGTCAGCCTTCAGTACGTGTGCTATTACTGCATACCAGCGCTGAATACTCTTGCCTTAGGTATCTCATGAAAAGGGAGCAACTTAAAAGCGAATGCAAATTTGAACTAGATTCCTGTCCAGTATGCTGCCCTGTTTTAAAATATTCAGAATGCTTTAAAATTGGCAAGAGCAATCTGCTGTTTTATGCTGATTTTTTCCTTTCTTTTAATCCACTTGTAATGTGTAAACTTCTAGAATCCACAGCAAAAGGTTGGGAATTATTGTACAGGATAACATGCCAGTAGAGTAAAAGGCAGCCCTCTGCTACCAAAGAGCTCGCAATCAAGCAACAAGTTGTGAGAGCCTGAGAGGAGGCACGTAGTTATCTGGAATTGGGTGAAATGAATTGAATAAAAGCACAATACAGATAAGGAAAGGCTCTAAAAAATGTCACATTAGGGGATTACAGCTTACAATTTGCATAAGGGTTAAACATGAAGAAAAATACAGTCATAAGGAATATAGCTGGAAGGAACCCAGAGCAGTTACTCACTGCTGCCCCAATTGCTTTCAACTGTAATTTTCCAGAGCGCTCAGAGCTCCCTTGAGTTTGTCCATGCTTGCAGCTGCAGTCTCTTCCTGTATCCCACTCACAAAGACATGTATTGAATAGTTGGGCCCCTAAAGCCCTATGCCTCACAGGTTGATGTACTTTCCAATTTGACAATTTCTCATTGATAACTCGTCATTCTGGGTTTGATTTTTGCATGTTGCTTTGCATCTGCTTCCTGATGCTGCCCCAGCTTGCCTGTGGAAATGTTCCATGTTGCCGCGTGAAAGCCTTAGCAAAGCAGCAGTGGAGAACACCTCCGCTGGGCTTTAGGCTTGTTTCTTGCCTTAAAGGAAACAATCTCAGTCTGAAGGGACTTGTTAATGGCAAATCCCCACTGACGTGTCCTTATCTTCGAGGTGCTTACATAAGAGCTGACTGATTGTTCTGGTGTCTTTCCAAGAACTGAAGTGTTAGGTTCAGTGCTGTGTCATTTCTAGGATCCTCCTTTCTCTCCAGTTTTACAGATAGCTGCATTCACCCTTTGCTGTTTATGAAAAGCCTCATCTTTCCTTCACAAGTTCTCACAGATAATTACTAATGACTCTGAAATAGCTTCAGCATGGTCCTAGAATGTTCAAGGGCAAACTTCGCCAGGCTCTTCACTTTCTTTCCTTGCCTCCTGTCCATCTGCTCTGCAGGTTATATTCCTTCTGAGCACAGGTGATTTAAGAGTGTCTGCTAAACAGGTTAGTGGCCTGCTATGTCACTGCAAAGGGCTTATGTTGTTGCTGAGTACAGGTAGAAAAACAGCTATCTGCTGCATTGCTAGTAACGCTGAGGAACTGTGGGAGAGCCCTGAGCCCAGAACAAGAAGAAACAGTGTCATGAGTAAGAAAGAAGAGACAGTGGAAGAGTTAAAAAGTGGGGGGTGTCACAGAGGAAGCATTTTGTTGAGGAAGTTATTCTGATAGTAGGGCAAAGACCACAGAATGGAAGACGACAGTGTCTGTATCTGTGCATATTAAAATGTTGATGTCTCTGAACACAGCGGTGTCTTACAAAGTTAACAGAGGTAATGTCTTCAGTGTAGCCTGGTTGTAAGGACCTATGAAAAGGCAATGCGTGTTGTGGACCTGAGTTCTAGGGCCAGTTCACAAGAAACAGAACTGGCTCCTACCTGTGTTCTGTATGGTGTAAGATAGTTCTGACCCACTCATGTGTTTTGAGAGCTGTTAAGCTCTGGCTATGCTGATATTTCAGTTTATTTTTTGTGAAAATAATTGTACTGTCTGTCCCAGCCTGAGTGAGAATGACAATGTGTACAACTATCTTTGTATACAGAATTATTCTGCTTCCATCTTCTATCCGCTACTTTCCTTGGGGGAGGTGTGAAGTTCAGTCCTATAACTTTTTTTTGTGAATATTCACACCTGTATGGGAACTACTGAGAGACAAGACATGGATGGATCAGGTCTCTGATTCAAAGGTGCTTATTTTTGAACATTTTTGCTTAGTTACAGAATCTGCTTAGCTATGTGAAGCCTCATTTGTTCTGTTTTTCTCCTTGTCAAGATGAACTGTAAAAAGTAACATCTTTATCTTTCTCTCATTCTTTGTCTTTCTAAAGAGATCTAGCTACACCTTGATTAAAATATCTGTATCTGACCAATTAAAAAGAATAGTTGGTCTATGTTCTGTAGTCAGTTCTTGTGAAGATGGCTCAGAAAGCCAACACCCTTCAACAAAAATTGTCAGATACAACACACTGGTTTCAGTTGTATTGGATTATTTATGTCATCAGCTTTCTAAGAGTTAATTACAGTGCATGATCTTGTTACTGAGGACAATTAAACTGATTTGTCTATCTGCTAAATGAAGAGTTTTGTGGTTTCTTCTTGCTACTTTTGCAGCATTGCTTTTCATGGTTAGTGTGTGGCTTGTTTTGATTTATTCCATTATTGCTTGCTGTGCAGGCTGCGCTGCAGTGGTTATTTCTAACCAGTGGCATCTGAAAGATTCTCCACTGCACCTCTGAGTAACCCTAAACATCACAGATTCTAAGTAATTTGCAAAGCAGATATGCTGTTATTTTTATTCTTGAAAAATCAGAAATCACTAATGTGAAGAAGTAATGACTGCAGTAATTTTCTTGTCTGTGGTCACTTCCTGCACTGTTGCAGTTTTCCATTCTAACTGTGGTGCTTTATCAGTTGTTGGTATGGAGAGCTGTTTAATCAAAACATTGTTAAATGCCAGATAATGGAAAAAATGAAAAATGTATTTGTGAAAAGGGAGGGGCAATCATTTCTTTTTTCTTCACTTTGCTACTAGAATAGCTATCTTGACTATAGCTGCTGTCAGTGGGTGAAAGAGTACTCGATTAGAGGAATGGCATATTCTTCTCATATGTTAAAAAAAAAAAACAAACAACAAACCCAAGCACCACTCAGTGCTATGTGGTTTCTGTAGTCAGCTGAGCTGCAGAATTTGGGTTTAATAAAAATTCTGTGCATTTATAAATGATTTGTTTTCATAGCACGCTGCTCCTGAATACATTTGCCACTGAGAAAATGTCTGTTTGTAAATGGTGTAAACATAATTGCTTCTGAAATCACAGAATCATAGAAGGGACCCTTACAGGTCATCTAGTCCAGCTCCCCTGCAATGAACAGGGACAGCCACTGCTAGATCAGGTTGTTCAGAGCCCTGTCCAGCATGATCTTGAATATCTCCAGGGATGGAGCATCCACCTCTTTGGACAATCCATTCCCGTGCCTCACCACTCTCACTGTAAAATACTTTTTCCTTATATCCAGCCTAAATCTCTCTTCTTTGAATTTGAAACCATTTCTCCTTGTCCTATCACATCAAACTCTGCTGAAGAGTCTGTCCCTTCTTCCTCACAGCCCCCTTCAGGTACTGAAAGGCCGCTCTCGGGTCTTCCCAAAGCCTTCTGGATCATTTCTGTGGCCCTCCTCTGGATGCACTCCAACAGGTCTGTGTCTCTCCTGTACTGAGGACTTCACATCTGGATGCAGTACTCCAGGTTAGGCCTCACTCTGGTAGAGTGGTAGGATCACTTTCCTTGCCCTGCAACCCAGAAGCAGCTGGCTTTCTGGGTTGTGAGGGCACATTGCTGGCTCATGTTCAGCTTGCCATCCACCTGCTGATAATTGAATACATTTTTCAAAAGATTGGTACAGTTCTTCAGACAGACAAAACAAGGAAAAAAATACTTAATCATTGTGTCAGTCATCAGTTGGGTAGAAATGGTCTTGACTCAAGGCTCAGAGGCTCTCAGACATAGGTTTGAATTTTGGATGGTCCTGTGTAGAGCCTGTAGTTGGATTCCATGATCTTTGTCTCTTTCAACTCAGCGTATTCTGTGATTCAAGATGAGGCTCCTTCTGGAGTTGTGTTCTATGACTGTGCCCAACAAACCAGAGCCCCTTCTGCCAATTAAAACAGCAAGGGCTTGGTGCAGCTAGACACCATGTCTCTGAGCAAGGTCTCATCATGTCCAGGGAGCTCCAATTAGGTAGTTAAGCCAGCAGTCTGCTTGTCTTGAGTCTCAGAAACACAGATTACAAGCCAGGATCTTGTCTCAGTGAATGAGGAAACATATGTCCTATGATGATCTTTGTGATCCTAGGAAAGGAAAAACAAATTAAAATTCCTGATTGCCATTTCTCAGATCAATGTATATTTAGAATTCCTACTGAAACCTCAATGTATTTTGAAGCCGCAATCAGCTAACCTATACACATGGTTATCACATGGGGTATACATGGGTGGTGTGACAGGAGATGCCTATAGTTTTCAATACTCATCATTTTGTTACCTGGTTTCTGCTTTGTTCTCCACTACTGAGTCTCTTCCAGGCAGGGATGATTGCCAGCTGAACTGCTTGCTGTCTGAACTTGTGTCCTGAGGTCTGGGCTCACCACTTGAATGCAGCAAATTGTATCCAATTAGAGAAGCCCCAGACATCTTCCATGAGTTTACCAGCTCCCAGAGAGGAGCAACTTGATTATAAATTGCCACCTGCAAGCTGTTTGGAAATGCCCATTGTTTGGAAGGCTAACTAATGAAGTTTTTGGCTACGAGAAATTTTGGGATGTGGGTAACAGATCAGGTATTGTGACTTGGTAAAGATGTATTTCCGGGTACATTTCTTCACATCCTTTATGTATATATGTTTAATGAATCAGGCTGAATCATATTTCACATTCAGTGAAGCTTAGGTTCAAATCCTCAGTTTAGGAATTACGCACGTAAAGATAACAATACATTTCTGAGCAGTTCTGCCTGGCTGGCAGGCACGCAGGTGGAAGCTCACCAGGAGACTGGAATAGGAGTGGATACCACATATACTTGTGTGAGATATTTCTGACACTGCTTTAAGTGGATCATGTTTTCACCTGCTCTCACTTATTTTAAAAGCATTGCTGGACTAGCCTACTTCTTTATTATTATTTGGCTTTGTTTTTCTGTGGGATCATAAGTACGTGACATGGTGAAAGCATCCACTCCGAGTGCAGCTGGCCACAGAGGGATTCTGCTGAAGTTACGCCAACACAAGATAGCTCTGTTTATGCCAACAGTGATACCCTGTACCAGGTTTTTGACAAAGAATTGCATCTTTTTTCTTTCCTAAAGAGGAGAAGTGGGACAGAAAAGTATTCTGGCAGTACCTGTGTGTGCATGATGGAGGGAGGAAGAGTTTTTTAATCAAACGTGTGTAAAGGGAAGGACCAAACCATTCTTTCTGCAAATAGGACTAACTGTGAGGAAACTTTGCTGAATGCATTTTCCAGTTTTGATTTCATTTATTTGTCTTATGTAAATCTGAAATATGTGCACTGAAGTCATTGAAGCTTCACTGATTTTAACAACTGCAGCATTTACATCAAATGGCCTCCCTAACTCTTTGTGCTGCTGCAAGCAAATACAATTCATAATGGTACATGAGCTAATATGTGCATGGAGCATTCTTTTGTGGATAGTGTGAGATACAGAGACTGTCAATCTAATTCTCATGAATGGAATTTTCTACAGCAATATTGGAGTTTGCTAATTTCTCTTTACTGGTACTGAAGAAACTTAGAGATGTCAGAAATTTACTTACAATGTAAAAAACAAACCTTTTTGTTCTTATGTATTTAGGTGATATTCCTGTGACCTTTTTACAGTTCTCAGTTAAGGCATAAAGCTGACAATTCTTTAAGCCATTTCTATCTGCTCAAAAAGGCCAAATGCTAAATGCTGCTACTATAAAATTAGCCTTTCTCTTTCTGGTCCAAGGAACTGAAACAATATTTTATTTGGATTGTTCTTTCTCTAGGGAAATAATAACTTGTGCTTCCACCCTTTGAATCAGCTAGGGATTTGATGTAACTTTCTGTTAAACTAACAGTGTTTGTATCCAATACTGATTCTTCAAGAGTGCTAAGTTCATGTGTGGTAGTTCCTTGCACTTACGAGATTCAAAATGTGTGATGCTTAGCATATCCAACAGCCTGTGCAGATGCCAGATAAATAATCTATTGTACAAAAACAATTATACTTTTTAAAATTGACACTTAATTATGATTACATTTAATCATGAAGTAGGAGGAGGTATATTTTCCCAGTTACAAACATATTTACTGATTAAGTTGGCAAATAGTTAAACTTGATTGACTACTTGCAGGAAAAGAAATTCTCTGTAAATGCTTTCATGGGTGTAGAAATAAACAGAAAGAAATCTGTGGTTAGTCAGATTCACATTTCGAAAATAATATCCTTTGCAAGAACAGCAGAAAGATAAAACCTGACCTGAAGCTTTGACAAGGGGTGGTTAAATGACTTCTATTTCTACAAAGCTGTTCCAATAAGATAACGTAAGAAGTAAACATACGCACAGTAGTCAATAAACAGCAAGTTGGCTTCAGTGTGGCACAAGGAGTTTTTATGACACAGGCTCACGCTGGAAACTCCAAGCCAAGAACTTTGGTGTAACACAGAACAGTGAACGCAAGTCGACCTCAGCTAATATAACTACAGAGAGATGCTATAGCACTTAGAATAATCCTGAATAGAGAAACTCAGGCCAACTGTTCAATTTCTTTATGCTTGTCACTAGTCTTGGCCAAAGCTAGGCTGAAGCCAGGTCTGACATAAAAGCTAGAAACACTAATGACATTTGGCTGCTTGACTATTCTGTTTGTGCTTGGAATTTTAATGACGTCATAGATATGAGAAACTACATACATACACAAGGCACTGTAAAGAGAATCCTAGCAGCATCTTTTATTGGTTTGTAGGACCCTTTTACTGTGCTCCTTGTCCAACAGACACTATCCTCAAAGTCAAGTTTCTGGGTTTTTTTTCATTGCAAGAATATTTTTATATTCCAGAAATGTATCAGCTAATTGAACTGGGTCTGTTCAGCCTTGAGAAAAGAAGACTGAGAGGGGACCTGATCCAGGTCTATAAATATCTAAGGTGTGGGGGGCAGAATGGCGAGGCCAGACTGTTTTCAGCAAGGTGTGGAGTCAGGACAAGGGGAAACGGCCAGAAACTGGAGCAGAGGGAGTTCAGCACAAATGTGTGCAAGAACTTCTTTATGGTGAGGGTGATGGAGCACTGGAACAGGCTGCCCAGGGAGGTTGTGGAGT
This sequence comes from Lagopus leucura, assembly GCF_019238085.1. NCBI lineage: Eukaryota > Metazoa > Chordata > Aves > Galliformes > Phasianidae > Lagopus > Lagopus leucura. Next base: position 13,282,133 of record NW_024962334.1, read on the forward strand.
CTCCTTCTCTGGAGATTTCAAGACCCACCTGGACACCTACTTGTGCGACCTGGTGTAGGGAACCTGCTTTGGCAGGGGGGTTGGACTCGATGATCTCTGGAGGTCCCTTCTAACCCTTACAATTCTGCGATTCTGTGATTAGTATATAAAAATAACCCATCATTGCTTCTTAATTTTGTCACCTTGTTGCCTTTCCATTTTAGGTGCTGTTGCATTTTTGTTTTATTGGAGGAACAGTTAAGGACAGATGCTTTTGGATCTGTGTGAGAGCAACATACTGCTGGGAAGAAGACCAGGTCCCATCTAGTGTAGCATCAGAACACAAGACTTAGAAGAGATAGTTCTCTGATAAAATAAAAACTACATTGCAATCAAGCCCTGGAAGCCTGAAATTTTGGAAAGCTCTTGGTTATTCACTGACATTCTGTGAATATCTGAGGAAGAAGGGGCTTCACCCAGGTGGAAGGCATGCCCATCCATTGAAAGAGGTGATTCTAGATTTTGTTCCAGAAATAAGAAGGATTTTAGGGCTTTCAGAACAAATACTTTTCCCAGGGGGCTGGCAGAACTCAATTATGCCTTCCTTTGTGAGGCATGTGACTTTGCCCCAGAGCACAAAGAGAGAGAGAACTTCACTGGTGTTGGATGGCTTTCTGGAGCTTTTTTTCTGAGCACTGAAGGAGAAAGCAAAGTATATTCACATTTTTAGAATTCACATTTAAAAAAACAACATGTCCTAAGAACTGATATGCTTGTACTGCTACCATTACAGTGTCAGTAATAACTGCAAGAGCTTTGTCCTTTCAGCCTTCCTTGGCTCCTAGAGGCATGCGTTGAATAGGAGCAAGGACAGATTTAACTGCTATCTGAACAGGCACAGGATGTTAATTTGGCAGCTTGACAGGCCTCCGATAGAACGGGATTTTTTATTCCTGTTGTACGTGATCTTACTATACTTTGCACATATACAGGGAAATGTAGCAATGGGTGGAAGGGACAGAAGGTCAGGATATTAATTGGTAATGCTTAAACAGCCTTTGTAGTTGCAAGAATGCATTCAGCACTGTAAAACTGGGTGAGGCTGGGAAAGATAATTTAAACTATGTGGAATGGTATTATAATATGCTGATGTCTGTGAACCAGCTCAAATATTTGTAGAAGTCCATGTAGATATGGTGAAAAGATGCTAATTTGGCCTGTGACATTTTGATTTACTTGAACATGTATTGATTTAATAACAAAAAAGTTTGATAGTAACAAATTAAAAAGAGACTATATTAATAATAATAAATTTCAAAAGCTATAAATTCTTACATATTAATTTATCTTAAAAATATATGCATAAAAATTAAAGAATATTTTCAGATATTGATTATATCTGTATTAGTAAGTTCGGTTTATGCACAGTACAGACAGATAAGGAGGGCAGTTACATGGTTCCATGAGTGCTGAGTTATCCATGGGCTAAGCAGCCACTGTTTTTGCAAGATGTCTGAATGCTGTCTAGTGAGTGCCTTGTCAAAACTCATTGATTGAGAAATGTGCTTGGGTGTGAGCACATGCTAAGCTGTGTTACCAGAGCCTGTTGGCTGGATTGGCAACTGGTGGTGTGTGTGTGGTCTCTGCTTACTCCAGCTGGGAATGGAAGGTGTTAGCTGAAGCTGCTTGCTGCGGTGCACCCTGCAGATGGGCTGACAGGCTGTCAGGTGCTATGGCACAGTGTCAGGTCACTTTCAGTGATCTTCTAGCCTCCTGATGTGCTTCTCATTGCAACTGCTTGGCCCATTGCTACAGTCTGCTCTGTTGGGACTACCTTTGGATGAGATTGGTTTTTAAACTTCGTATTATTTCATAGAATCATAGCATGGCTTAGGGTAGAAAGGATCTTGATGATCATCGGACTCCAACCCCCTGCGATGGGCAAGGTTACCCCCCACCAGCACGTGCTACCCAGGGCTCCATCCAACCTGGCCTTGAACTCTTCCAGGAATGGGGTATCCACAGCTTCTCTGGACAACCTATGCCAGGGCCTCACCACCATTAATTCCCTAGCCACCTGTATATTACCAGATGCCTTTAAAAGAATGGAAACGTAGATTTCATACATAGTGAGAAATGCATGTGCCATATAGTCACTTGAAAGCTTTTCCTGCATCCCTTTCAAAGTCTGGGTTTAAGGTAAGAACACTGTTTCTTCTGCTGTACATGAAGTCTATATCCCCTCTGTAGTGTGTGTTTGCAACCCCTTAATCCACCTCAGTGGCACTGCTGACATACCTCCTCCTTGGCCCTACAAAGCATGAGTGTCAATACTGGAGGAGCATCATCACCTTGTTGAGCCCCTCTCTGCTCCAGGTGACAGCATAGACAGCATATTAGTCAGGAACTTGCTATGTTCTTGCTTAGCATGTTTCCCAGCAAAGCCTGGCTTTGCTCTCCATGCTGCAGAGACTACATTAGATATTTCCTGTGGTGGGCTGTAAGAGGCAGAACTGGCCAACAGGCCTAAGAAATCCAAGAGTCCTTTCCCAGGCAGCAGTACAATGTTGAACTGGAGCTTTTGCATGGCAAGGCAGGCAGAAAATGGGTGCTGTAGGACAGAGTCAAGGCTCTGGTGGCTGGGATTTGCTTTTACCAGATTGGGTCCTCTAGTATATGTGCAATCTGCTGTCAGAATACCTCCAGAGAGTACTTGATTTCTGCTGTCTTATTTTACTGTCTTATTTTAGTAGCACAGTCTAGACTTTGTTACCAGGAATCATGCTGGGGCCTGCTAATAAAGGTAATTTGGGTTGGCAAAGATTATAGTATGCATCTTTGCTTGAGGACTGGAGCAAGGATAGAAGGAACGGCCTTTGACTTGCCCCAGCCTCACTCCTTGAAAAAACCATGCTGCTAGTGCTGAGTCACCTCCTTTTCATTCTGAGAGCTTGGAGTCCGTGAGGAATCTCTTGGGTTAGTTCTAAATTCATGTAGGAGCAGAAATGGCATGGAAGGCACCAGGGCTCATGTCAGCAGCGTATGCAGTGCTGCCATCAAGGATGGAAAGCACGGACTGATTTTGTTAGGACCAGGGTTAAAGTGAGTTCAGAAGCTGTGTCTGGGTTAACGAAAGTGGAAGAGAGGCTTTCTGTGGTGCTCAGGCAACATGACAGGCAAAGCACAACACATCTCTTGTATAGCAAGGCCTGCTGGCTTGGAGCACGATGCTGCTACTGAAAGCACTGGCAGCTGCAGTGGCTAGAGTGCCTTTTCATCATGCAGCCCTTTTTCTCTTTGCTGAGCATCACAACAATCCATATGTTTCCCTCCTTCAGGCTAGACAATGAAAATCCAAACACAGTGAGCATATATAATGCCTAGTTTATGTAGCAGTGTCCAGCCAGCAGTAGCACAACTATTCTGTACTTCACAATTTTTTTTTTCCTTTTTTTTTCCTCCGCTATGAATCACTACAAGTATTGGCAATAGCAACAGGTATGGTCACTGAGGTTATTGTTATTGATATGCACAGCTCACTGTCTGAGAATGACTGCTTTTGCCCTTTACTTGATCTAGGATATGTCATTTTTATTACATCACGTCTCCAGCTTTGTTCTGTACTTGTACAATATCTAGCACAGACACAGCCTGTGCTTCAGAGAGAACAGTCACATAAACAAGTCTTGCAAATGGGCAGGATAAGTAAACCCAAGGGATGCTTTTGATCCATGTTTATAGAAAATCGTCATAGCAGGTCAACAGTTTCACCCATGTTAATTGCAGGGAGACTGGAAGAAGAATAAGATAGCTAAGGGAATGCTGATGGAACGCTTCTGTTAAATGTGAGAAGTTGCAAGGGGAGAGCACAGGATTCTTGTTTGAAGATTTAATAATGGGACAGAAGAGTCTGATGTGATGGTTAAACTGGAGATGAAACTAAAGGTTTATTTCTGCAACAGCTGATATACTGGGGGTGTGAGGTCCTCTCTATGAGGGACCAAGCCTGTGAAAACTTGACTTGGACTGATTTTCAGCTGCCTTAACTCCCTGAGCTAGCTTACTGTCCAACCACAGAAGCAGTAGCGCTAGCACAAGAGAGAAAAATGATAGCATGCAGAGGAGAGCAGGATCGCAGCAGCCCAGATTGAGAGAAAACTACCCAACCGGGGGACCACACAACAGCCTTCAGAGGCTAGGTGAGAAGTAATATGTGCAAGGCAAGGAGTCTCACTACTTATGAGCATACTGCTATGAGCGCTGCAAACAGTTGATATGATCTTGTTTTCTGAGACTAGTTTTGGACAGAGTACTTCAGTGGTGGAAATAAATTGTTGTGCATACTTCCATATACAGCAGAACTCAAAACCTGGTTGTAGAAATAAGCAGCAGGATAGCAACTTGTCCCTGGCCTCAACATTTGGAGAGGGCAGTGATATAATAAGCTACTTGAGATATCTCGGACGTAGCTTTTTAGAAGGAAAAATCTTTTCCCTCTGGTTATGTAGCAGCCAGAAGTGTTTGATCGCTGTTGTTCCTGCTCTGATGGAATTAATCATCACTGTCACAAAGCTGTCTTTTCACAGAGTACTCTTCATTCACACTATGGGACCTCTCCAGAAATGCTATTGGCAAAATAATTTTATTTCAGCTAAAAACTGAAAAGAGAAGAAAGCCAGATATGTTCTCCAAAGCTAATCATTCTGGCTCTGGAAGGAATTGTTTTCTAAATAACATAAGTCCTTGCAGTCAGCTCTGAGCAGTGCCAGAGTTCTTCGGGGAGTTATTCTAAACTCTAGTCCTCAGCAAAGTAAGCTTTCCTACAGCCAAGTATTAGAGTTAGCCTCCAGGCTTTATTTTTATCTACAGTTTTCTTGGCAAATCATGAAGATTATGTTTGGCATTTTATTTCTAGCTACAACCTTCTATCTTTGGTTTGTGTTACACTTTGCAGAGCTTAAAGTTTATACAGGGTTTTGGGTGTGTGATATAGATTCTAATAAGTTTCTATATGACCTACTTCAAAGCTTAAACAAAGAAAGCTGGAAGATTTGAGCAGAGCTCTGCTGAACTAATGTTAGTATTGAATAAATAATGATTTTTAATATTGTTTTGGTTTTCTTTCAAATAGAACTGTAATGGAGAAGAAGGTGGAGAGCAAATTTATTATTGAAATGCAACACACCAGTAACACTGATATATCTTGGAGAGTGTAAGTACCAGGGGCCCTAACATTGTCATTATTGTATATATTTACTCTGAGAAATTAAATCCTAGAAACTTTGTTTGTACAGAGTTTTAGTATGTTAGAATTCTGGGATGTGTTTCTCTGTAGCTATCATAATAATTTTATATTACAAAAAACAGTAAGCTTGCATAATGATAGCAAGATTTAATATTCTTATTGTGCTCTGCAATGAGGGAACATAAAGTATGTTACAACTACTAGTTGTACTGAGTCAAAACTAAATGTGCAAACCTGATTTCTGCATCTGCTGATGTAAATGGATATTTTACTCACAACTTAAGCAGCACTGATTATGAGTGAAATTAGTGAAAAGCACTCAAATTCACATCACAGAGCTGAAGATAAAAACAGTTGTCTCTGTGTGCTTTTGCTTTGCCAGAATAATATAAATGAAAGGTTAAGACAAGAGCTAGTGGGGGGTAAAGTGGAATGCCAAACCAGTGATGGTGCCTGCTGCCTTCTATGTTCGACAAGGTAGTGGCAGTACTGAACTGGAAAGAGTCTCCTAAAGTTTGCTAAATAATTCTATTTTAAATCCAGAAATTGGGAAGGAATGAAGTCAGAACTGTTTGTTGTAAATGGCCATTTCCTTAAAATACAAAGAAGAGAGAAAAAACACTGGTAACTGTCTTAGGGTATGTCTATATGGACTGTTTCTCTGAGAAGCGATCAGAGCTATCAGAGCACCATGCTGGCACACCAGTGTGGTTCTCAGTTCAGAAAGGCCTCACAGATCAGCTCAGAGTGAAGGCAGAATACATTCTAATCTGTGTGAATTTGTCTATGTGAAGATATCTATTTTTTTGTTTGTTTGGTTGTTTTTCCTACTCTGTTCGTGTATGCCTTTGAAAGGATATACTACTATTGCTTAGAGTATAACAGACACATTGATACAGGTGTGGTGAAGCCAGGGTAGCCAAAATGACTTGTAAAGCTGCAAATCTTTAGTAAGGAAGACTTTTGCTCAGAGTATTTCTTGTCCAGGGAAAAATAAGAGAATGGAAGACACAGTATTTGCCTTTTTCTATGCTTTCTACTTCCAGACCAAGGTGTTCTTCTCTTAGACATATTAAGTATATCTTTATTTTCAAGTATCTTTGAGTATTAGAATTATGAATATGAAAATTAAAAAGAAATACTTTCCAAGTTCAAATAAAGCAGATGAACAGGCTGTACGATAGTTAAGTGCTGTAAATAGGATCTTGAAAATGGATATACATTAAATACAAGTGTAAATATGCATTTGAATAATGGGTAGAAATAATCAAAATCAACACTGTAAAAGTCACCTTAGCTTAGGATGTTTCAGGTAACACTGCTGACATTTTATATTTGTGGCAACATCTTTAAGTACCATAGAAACTTCCATTGTCCTAAAGATGACAATACCACTTGTTTCAAAAACTCTCTTACATCCATTCATGAAATGCTTAAACAAGGATAGTAGTCTTCTCTGTTAGAGAAGACAGAATCTGAAAATTTGTGTCAAAATCAGAGGGACTGGAAATTCACCTCTACCAGTGAGTCTGCTGATGTAACTCTAGACACTGCTTGCAGTTAGTATCACTGATAGGGAAATAGTGACTATGTCACTTTGGGTAATCCTATGAAAAAAATGACTCAGTGTTTAGTGGTGGGCAGAACGACTGGTGGAACATTAGATATTACTGGGAAAAGAATAGCAAGCAAAAAGAAGATATGGCTGTGTATTAGAAACCCACAGTTTCAACACTGTGCCTCAGAGTACAACACAGTTGGAGGTGTAGTTATTGGTTCAGTGCTACAAAATGAATTCTGTGCAGAGGGGGGTTTGTAGTGGCCAAGTTCCATCAGTCACTCCTGTCCTCAGGAAAAGCTAGTCACTTCATTGGAGGAATGAAATGACAGAGGTTTACAAGGCGGGGTGTGATATGTGGAAAGCTAACAAGAAATGGATACTGGCTGTTTCTTAACTGGGAGCTCATACTTCTTCAGCTACAAGGCAGTGAATTTAAAAACAAAAGGCAGGTGGCTCAGCAAAAATATCAATCAATTCAAATACAAGTCATGGTCGATTTGTATATTGGTAGCTCTTGAGCAGGTTGGTCTGGAGACAGCCTTCAGAGTAAGAGATCTCTGCACTGGCTACTGAGAAGTGGAAGGATGTGTTGGAGAAGGATTATACCAGAACTGTTTTATTTCCTATGTACATGTGTCTTCTTTTGTTAAGCCTCTGCCTTTGGGCTGGTGTCCGAAGCGAAATATGGAACATAAAGAACCATGATTTGATCCAACTGTTGTTACCATGGTACTTTTCTTCTTGCAGGTATCCTCAACAATGAGCCCAAACCAGGCATGTGTTGTACATGATGTCATGGGTACCTGATGGAGGAGCACAGGTTTAGTACTTCATGTTGGGAATACTTCAGGGAACACAGCTGTCAACAAAGTAAGCTTGAGTTTGGTAAGAAAGCTGTCTTGAAATGAGGTCTTGAGTTAGTTTCAAGACAAGTTCCTATTTTTGTCCAAGTTTGACTATTTGAATTGACTATATGTGCTGAGCAAAGAACCTAGATTTTCTTAAATTTTTTAGTATGTGTAGTAACTCATTCAGCATACCTGTCAATCTGTTCACTAATGTAACATAGAGTTATAAAGTGTTTCAGGACAGGTAGTCCAGTTTAAAAGATGTAAGTAATTATTGGTGCCTTGTAAATCTCTTCCTAATAATCCACTTCTCTATTCTGCTTGCTTCCAAGTATTATTTCTTTCCTTATTTATTTCATAAGTTATCTAATATCTGATTTTAAAAAGTCACATCAGATGAATTCCTGAGTTAACATTTTTTATGAAGCCTTCTGCTATGGAAGGTGAACAGCACCATCACAAACGTTTTTTGTCTTCAACAAGTCTTTTTCCTATCAGACAGGAATTTGAGATTGTCTAGCTATACCGTACCTTCAAAACAGACCATAGTAAAGAAGCAGTATCTTGAAAAGTATAAAAGAGCATTCCAACAGCACAAAGATAGTTTGGTATCTCCCATGTACTTGTTGAGCTGTGCAGAACAACTTTTTGCAATTAGAAACAAACAAAAAATGAAACACAAATAGTACAAATAAAGGAATTTTGACAGCATCTGCCTGGAAGCCTACTGTGTCAGTGCAGCCAGATTTGATTCCAGAAGAAGGGGACACCAGATAAAATTTTAGCTTTGCCAATTCAAAGGAAGAAAATTCAAAAGATGTTTTATCTTTTCTGTCTGAGTTTTCATATGGTTAGACTCCAACTTGCCTTCTCACTTCTTCCCCCACTAATGTCAATTGATCAATGAAAAAAAAAAAAAAGCACATCTGAGGTAAAATAGCCACATTTTACCAATGCTGAAAATCCAGGTGGTCACACTCAACAGTTTTAATTCTTTGCTAGACGAGGGCATTGAAAATAGCAAACTATTGCAGGACTGCTACGCAATATTTTTTTCCAGATCCGTTCTGTAACTTGACAGGCAAATTGTTTTGCAATAGCTGTTGAATTAAGGTGAAGTCCATAATTCAGATTTGAAAGTCTTAAACGCAACTTCTCCATAATTGGAAATTCAGTGCCTAGATGTCTGTCAGGGACACAGCTATTTGTATCTTGCCAAAAACAACTTGGTTCGCAATCACAAGGGAAAACTTAGCTTCCCAGCTGGCTGATGTGATGTAATCTGACTCCTGCTCAGTTACCAGAGTGCTGCAGGAACATGTGTTCCGTTTGTTGACAGAACAATTGTCCTGGATAGCATTTACTTACAGTTCAGTACTTTCATGAATATTACAAGAACTTAAGTCACATAGCACAGAAAGTGCAGGTAGCACTTTCCATTTTCAGTGTGCTTCTGAGCACACTGCCAGCTCACTCAGTAAATCTTCTAGATTTACTAGATATTTACTAATTGCAGAGCACAGGCAATTTAGGACTTGGACAGATCGTGCTGTACCTCGCTTTCCTCAGCTATCCACTCTCATTTCTTCTCACTCTAGCCCGCATAACTTGTTTGTCCAAAGTTGTCTTATGGTGGGATTTGTGCCATAGTGATTTTCTTAGTGAAAACAGAAGAAATGTGGAAGAGGCCTTAGTGACAAGAAGAACAGTGAGTTGGATGATGGTTCAGGGAATTGTACACTTGTGATCTAACATCTATAGACTTTCTTGCAGACATCCCACCTTTTTGAACAATCTGATGAATGTTTTTCTCATTAAGAAAAAGATAGAAGAACAGATCACAAGAATCTGGAAAGTAGTAATTTGTTTGTGTTACCTGTTGGCGATCTGTGAAGAGTTGTCTTTGCTCAGACAGTAATCTCTGGATTTGTGTTGTAATCCCTTCATTTCCTGAATAACACAGTCAAATTTGCCATCAATTCTTTTTCTTTTCACTTGAAAATCTTGTGTAAGAAGTTGTTGTATTTGCTATGTTCTTTAGAAACCTCAGATAAGAGTCTTGAACTTTATAGAAGCAGCATTTACATGAGGAATTTTGACAGCCGTCCCCTCATGAGGAGGTTATAGCGTCTGTAAATCCTAATCTGATTTGCACTAGGGAATACATGCAGCTCATTAGCAACGGTGTCATCTTAAGGTTAATTACAACAAAACGAAATATGAGACGTGAGTTTGCCTTGTAAATAAGTGTTCCCTTATATCCACACTCCTCTATCAGAGCCGGAAAACCAGAGATAGTGGGGATGATAATAAATGCAGCTAGTCTATCTCTTTAAGTGAAGGAGGAAGCTAAGTAGGCCACCCACTTCCTCCTCCAAAATATCGCAGAGCTGTGTCTAGTGGGACATGTAACACATTTACATCAGTCACGTCCTTCAGCAACAAACACCTTTTTCACGATCCTTCCTATGCTCTGCAACAAACAACATTCAAATCTGTTCTCTCTTGGGAGGACGGAAGTGAAAGAGTTGCCTCCCTGTCTTACTGAAATCTTGCTAACTCTTTGATCCTCTTGCTTAATTCCTCATCTATAATAAATGTTTCCCAACTCTTAGATAGAAACAGATAGTGTTATCCCTGTGTATACCCCTGTATGACTTGGAAATGGCAAACTATAACAGATGCAGTAATATTTAGTATAATGCTTAATTTTCAAGCTATAATTAGATAATATTTTATAATTTGATTTACTATGATAGTTTATTTAAATATTAAAGGATTGTGACTTCAATGTGTAGCTATTATCTTATCCTTATGTATCCAACTTCTCAAAAGCTGAAATACCTCAAATCTAGAAATATCTGAAGTTAGATATATATTCTGGCTTAGTTGCTGGTCAGAAAGCAAACACCGTAACACGGTTTGAAAACTCTGTACACAGCAAAGATATTTCAGGGTGGTTGTGATTACAGAAATATAGTGTCTATTAATATTTTTTTCTAGCCCAGTTATACAGTATTCTGGAAACAAAAATTAACATAGTGATAGTATGCTGAGTAAAGAATAGATCTACTGATAAAATGTAAAAAAAAATCTTCCATATTTACATTGATTATTGAAAGAAAGGATAATGATGCTAATGGGTTTTTAAAGGTATATTTACCAAATCTTGGATGAAGTCCTCATAATATGATGTTGTAAGGCAGAAGTGACAACTCTGAAGACATTTAGTGTTTAAATAATTGGCATGTAGTTAATTGGGCGTTTTGAAACTGAGTCCAGAGGGTGTCCAAACTCATTTAGAATTTGGCTTTTCATCACAACAGCTATGATTAAACTCCCTGGGGTGATGGAAGAGAAATTGTGTGGGAAGAGCAGGATCATCTAGAGAACCTTATGGGAAACAAGATTTAGTGTCCCATATTGCACAATTTACCTCAACAGCCTGGAACCTAGGATATATAAATATCTTCTTTATTTATTTTTTATCATTCTTCTGTGCATGTGGGAAAAAAAAGATATACAAATATACATATATATAAAAGCTGACTAACCTTTAATATTCTTCTTTGGGCTGATGAAAAAGGTTAGAAGTTCAACTTGGAACCTTAGGGTAGCTACTGCTGTAATAAAGGGTGCTAATTTTTTTTATGATTTGAAGGCCTGCATACATGAGGTTAAAATATTACATAGTGAACCTATATAGACAAAAAATGCAGATATGAATTGTGTTATACCACAGGATTTGAAAGAGCTTCTTGGAAGAGTTCTCTCCTACTGCAGGCATTTACATGCTAACATTGTTAAGGACTACTTCCAGATCTGGCCTAAAAGGAGTAATTTCTTTCTTTCTCAAGATTGCCCCAGACCTGTCTCAAAAGGGTTCCCTAGACTTTCATACTACCGGCGTCTAGAAACTTCATCTAGCCTAAGCTGTGCAAATGCTATCTTTTAAGTTAAACATCCATTCTTCTCTGTGTCCTACAGACAGATCAAAGATGATGGCTGCTGCAGGGCAAAACAACGTGAAGGTGGAATGTCATGAAGGCCTCTTCCTTCTTGGTAAGCTGGACATGGTGATTCTGAGCTGGTCACCTAAAACCAGGAGCAACTAAACATATTATTAAGTCTGGTGATGTATTTCACTGCTGTTCTGTATAAGAGCTTGAAATGTCTTATATTTAGATATTGTACACAAGAAGGATAAGAGAAGAAATATAATTTTTAGGTTAAAAATCAGTTGCATACTTTTTCCACATGTATAGAAATATAACTGAAAACTTTCTGTAAAGCTTTTTGGTACTATTGTTGATGGACAAAATCCTTATTTGTGTTACCAACAGATAATTTATGAGAAAAGCTAATAATAAGAGGAATAAAAAGAAAATATGGACACACAGCGAGGATGTTTGGTAGTTTGTTGGAGACCTTTCATATACTATGTGGCCATGTATTCTAAAATGTTTCTGTTCACCAAAGCAAGTAAAACTCCCATTGTCAGAACTCTGTAATGATTTCAGTATTGTGACATACCTGAAAATGATTAAGCAGCAGATTTTTTTTTTCCTTTTCTCTTCTGTTCTTTTTTTTTTAAAAAAAAAGATATACTGAAACTGAAACAAATTTCCCTACACTTAAAGTAGTTATTGAAAGGTACAACTCCTCAAACATAACAGTTATAAAATGTGTAAATCTTTATGTGGGAGAACAAAGAAACATAAGGATAATTGATCTTTTAAAGAGAAAGGAGGAGAGAAAATGAAGAGGAAGTGATTTTATATCCTAAGAAACCTGTCTTGACTTGCTGTAAGCCTTTCAAATCTACTCTACTCATCTAAACCTGTACTGATTGCAGTTAGTGACTATAATAATGGTGACATCACTGTTTTGTTTACACTGAAATGTCTTTTGAGGGCATCACAACAGAGATGGTTCAAGGACAGGTATTGATTATGTCTCATCTTTGGAATTTGGTAATTATGATGGTGCACCTCAAACACGCTGCACTTGTCCTCTAGTCTGTTTTTTTCCTGAGCTTTAGATTATAATCTCCTCAGGCCTGTGATTATTTCTTCATAAGCATTTAAAAACCACGTAGAACAATAAATCTCCAGCAAAGATACAAGAATAACTCTGCTCCTTGACCATACTAATATGCAATTAATATTTAGTCACCATTTTTGCAGGTTGCTATTGGTTCTTATTTGATCCTGTTGTTCATATGTCTTCTAAGATGGTATGGTATTCACACAGTTGCCTAAGTTTTTGTTTGTTTTGTTTAGTTACAACACCACTCTTACTGCATTCAAGACACACATAGGATAGTTTTAATGAGAGCGTTGACAGCTTCAATTAATTATCCATATCATATACAGTTTTAGACACCTTGAACTCATAATTTTTTTGAGTGTTTAGTTCTTTAGGACACAGATATTCAAAATGCAACATCCGCTACCTTTATTTGCAAGTGTATTTGCCTTTCCACAGTTTGGACCAGATAAACAGGCACCGGGAATGTAAAGAATGCACAACTTAGTTCACTATGTAAGAGAAAGTTTCATTTTTGAAATTGTGATGTAGGAAGTACGTTGGCAGGTGTCAATCTTGGTTTAAATGATCTTCCTTGTAACTTTCAGTCCTGAGACTCTTCAGTTTTTCTGCTGCATTCCTCTCTCCCAAGACCCTTTTCTTTTTCATTCACAGCATTTGGCCAAAATGTTACTTCCTACTTTTGTGTCTTTCTTGCCTCCTCCTTAACATTTGGCTTTTAGACTTCTAGTTCCCCAGAGATCAGCATCTTTAAAAGCAGTGATTTGCTTGGAGCCAGGCTTCTCATCCTGCCCAGCTATTTCTCCTGCATCTGTGACTCTTTGTACTAGTATTTGTGTCTGTCTTTGCCTTTATCCCTTTTGTCTGAATTCTGTTACTCCTTTTTCAATGCTTTTTGTTTTAGTACAGCTATAGGAATCAGCTGCTTGCATACTGCATCCCTCTCCTCCTCACACAGTGGTTTCATTTCTTGAATTTGTATTTTCTGCCACTATCAGATGTTCCAACAAGAAGGGCTGATGTCTTCCCTTGTTTCCCCTCCAGCACCTCTCTTCTTATTTCCCATTATCCTCAGTCTAAGACATTGTTCTAGCCATGGAAACGATTTCTCCTTTCTTGATGGAAAGAGGGGGCAGGAACTAGGGAACAGTGACTGCTACAGCATTTTCTTTCTTCATCAAGAAGAAAGGGGCACTACTCCTTCCAAAACAATGTCTTGCAATTACCTGCAACAGGTACTTCCCACCATTGTCAATGTTGCATTAATGATATTTTGTTAGCCTGTGGAAACAGCCCTGACTAACAGACAAAAGCCCTGAGAAGGAGCCTGCGTTGGCAGTGGCCACAGCTGTTGTAATGGCCCATCAGACATGGTCTCGTCATCCGGTTCATGAAGTCTGTGGTAAATTCCAGAGGTCATACTTGCCAGAGCAGCTGGTGATGGCAGTGAATGGGATGCTAATGTCAGAATGGGAGGAAGGTGCTTATATCAGCACCTAACTTCCTTTGAGCCCTGCAGGTGCACGATGGCTGGCAAGAAATGCAAAATCAGGAGTGTAAGGTGTGAAGCTGATGCTGATGGCTCTGCCCTAAGGAGACAGGTGGTTTTCTAATCAGAGATCCGGCTTATCCAACAACTTCTACCTCTTCCATGCATGTCCAAGAATGTTTGTGGGGGTGGTGGGAGGGAAAGGAGGAAGAGGAGTGGAGGAAAAGCATCACTATGACACTTTGGTGGACAGGGTATGTCATACTAAAATACTGAGGATTCTCTTCCAGTGGCATAATAGCCCTGTGCAGCTCCTTTTGGACATCATCCATGTATCAGTAACAGTTGCACTTATGTGCACAAAGCTGGTTTCTATTTCAATAGTGGTGTTTTTTGTTTTGTTTTGTTTTGTTTGTTTGTTTGCTTGTTTTGTTTCTTGTTTGTTTGTTTGTTTTTGGAAAATGGAGGTTTGGGGCATTACCAAGTTCTGGACAACTTCATGTGAACAGAGGCATCACTTTCTTCTCACTCGGGGCAGCATGGTGTGGGGATAACAGGTTGGCCTTTTCTGCTATAGTTATACATACTGTGACCTGATGGAATGCAGTGAGCAAACAAGTTTTTCAGCTCAGGAAATGATTGAAGAGGGTGTTCACCTGGAGATGCTGTTCTCAGTACTGAGTGCCAAAGGAAGTATGGTGAATGAACGCTGGGTTTATTTTGTTCTGCAAATTGATCTGTCAATTGGGTACTGTGATGCCATGGAGAAGAGTGTTAGAGCACCTGTTCTCTGCCAGAGGAAAAAACCCTCTTAACAGATCAAGAGAAAAGGAACATCCTCTAATGCCTAAACCTAACTGACATTCATGCTAGTAGACTCCTTTTTGATGGACTAAACATTCTTCTGACTCTGGCTGAGTTTTTCAGAAACTCTGTTTTCTATGCCCTGAGGAGACACATCAAAAACTGAAGTTTGCTGCACACTATGGAAGTCCTTACTTTATTACTGTCTTCTGGGCTCATCCCTCAAAGAGCCAAGTAGTTCTGTGCTTGTGAAGATGGCTTGTACCGAAGAAAGACATGTGTGATCTATCTCTCAAGACATTGGTGATAGGGCTGACTTATGGGGTTACAGTTTATCCTCATTATACCCAGGGTTTCTAGTGCAGGATCAATTCAACAGTCTGAGCTGGAACTCTGACAGCTCACCTGTAACTGGAAGAGGAAAGGACAGAATGGGTCACAGAGTAGGTCACATACTGAAGGTGTGTCATGGCACTTCACAGCATGGTCAGTATTTTTGTGGTGGTTGAGCAAAGTGCTTTACTTTTCTCTCTTCTGCTATCTGAACTCTCTGAGTTCAAACTCAGCTGAGGCATGAACCAGGCTACAATCTTGAGAAGACTGAAGAGTGTGCTAAGGTTGCTGCCTGTTTAATCAGCTCTACACAGTTTGCCTTCATTTATCTCGTCTGCACAACTGGGCAGGTATAGCTGCTGGTAATTATATGTTTCTCAAACTACAGGTTATGGTGACCTGGTATAGACCTACGCCATATCATTCATCTGAAAGCTTCCTCCAAGTTGTCTGCGCTGGGAGTTCCATCCTCATGCCAGGAGTTCCCCTGTGCCATCCAGTAGCATGGGCCTGCTGCTCCTTCCAGGCCATCCAGAGGAGCCGTCAGCTGTTACAGCTCAAGCTGATCCCTACTGGCACCTTTCTGAGAACCTCTGAGGAGTGCTGCTGGTGTTCATGCTCAGGGCCATGTGCTCAACTGTGGCTGCCCTCCAAAGCCTGCGGCCCTTGAGGTTCTGTGGTGCCTTGTGCTAGTGGCCAGCAGGGGCCTGGTGTGCCTCCACAGCCAGGAGTACATTTCTATCTGCAGGCCCTGCATATGTTTGCTGGCATAGTGTTTGCTGATGTGGGCATTCTGTCCATTTGCTGTTTCTGAAGCTCCTGCTAAGACCAGCAGCTCTCTCAGCTCAATCTGAGAGGGACTGTCTGAGACACAGGCTGATCTTCCCCTTGCTGTGATCTGCCTTGACCGTAAGACATCAGTGTCAGCCTGCTGTCTTTCACACTGCATCCCCCCGATGACAGTGTGATCTCCGTGCCTCTCAGCAATCCACTCAGACTTCAGTGCTTTCAGAAGACAAGCTGGGACCAGGCCTGCAGTGAAAGTCCCTGTTTTGTTCCTGAGATTTCCACACCATACAGAGTTCATGTGCTGTAACAAATTAGTGCTAGGCCTACAGCATCCCTCAGGTGCTGCAGTATATGGGCTGCGCTGTTCCACGGCTATGTAACACCTCTGCCCTCTTGGTGCACAAGCCCTCTTGTGCCAGCTTCTTGTGTTTATGGCAGTAGAGATCCATTCACACCTCAGTTCCAAAAGTCCTGTACCAACAGAGGATGCCTCCTGCTGGGCAGGGCTTCAGGGTGGGAAAAGGAGCTCTATCTTACATCTGCTGTAAAGGCTGTGGTAGCTGTAGTTACAGGGAGAAGCCCATGATGATGTGAACACGTTAACAAACACAGCAAGCATGAAAGGATGGTTCTTCCCCCATGTATGTTCAGTCCCACCAGCACCAGCTGTTTAGAACTGAGAGCATTCGAGGAGGGCGTAATCTTACTTTGGCAGCAACGTGGAGGTTGTCTCTCTGAGGCAAGTGTAACCAGCCCTTCTTTATGGACTTACACCAGAGTCAGTCTCTACAGAGACAGCCACAAGCACATGGTGGCACTAACACCAGTATCAAGCCTTCAGAATGAAAGACTGCTGGAATATTTAGACAAGGGCAAGCAGTAGTGTTTTTGGAAATGACTAAATGATCTTGGCTACATTTAAAAGAAAAAAAGAAAGAGAAGAAATAAAAGATTCAGCCGGAGGCAAACACGTGGGATGGAAAACGTCAGCTCTACCGGCAAAACGCCCCGAGGCGCGCCGGACAACCCCGAGGCGGCACTGCTGCGGCCACGCGGCTGCTGGCACTCCGCCGCTCCGCTCCGCGCCGCCCCCTCGCCCCGCCGCGCCCCGCTCCGCCCGGCCTCGCCCGGGCCGCAGAGCGCAGCCAGCCCCCGGGGGGCCGCGGCGGGCGGGGGCGCCTTCGCGCGAGGCGCTGCTCTCCCTGCCATTGGCTGACGGCGCCGCCGGCCGCGCGGGGGGAGGGGGCGCGGCGAGGCGGCCTGGGCTCGGCCCCCGGCGCGGCGGAGCAGTCGCGGCCGCCCCATCCCGAGGGCAGCAACGCTACGAACCTCCGCCGACAGGCAGCGGCGCCCGGCTCCCGCCCGTCTTCCGCTTCTCGACCCGCTGCCGGCCAGCTCGGCGGGGCCGCGATGGAAGAGGAGCGGGCCGGCGAGCAGATGAGACCGTTGCTCACCACGGTAACGTGGGGGAAGCGGGGGCGCGCACAAAGGGCCGCCGCGGGGCCGCGCGGGGTCGGGGGCTGCGGGGAATGGGAGGGGGCGGCGGGGACCCCTCGTGTGCCTCCCGCCCCTCGACGGACGAAGGCGGAAGCGGCGCCGCCGGTGCCGGGCGTTTGGGACGCCCCTGGCAGCGGGGCGGGGGCCGCAGGTGTGCCGCCCGCCGGCCTCGTGCGCGGCGCCCTCCGCACCGCATCCCCTCCCGGGGCGGCGGGAGCCTTTGTTCCGCCGCGAGCGGCCCGGCCCCGGCCTTTGTGAGGCGCCCGCCGGGCTCGTGTCTCGCTCCTGCCGCCGGTGTTCCTGGCGGCGGGGTGCCCCTCCGCGTGCTCCGGGGCCGGGCCGGGCGCCATCCCGGCGGGGCCCGGGCCTGGGGGGCTCGCGGGGGCGGATGGAGCGCCGGGACTTGGGCTCCTTCCTTCCAGGACCGGTGGCGAGGCGAAGCAGACATTTGTTGCCTTACTTCCTGTGCTACTGAAAAATACATGTGGTTCCCCAGTTGTAATTTCCCCTCCCTTCAGATGACTCAAGGTCTGGATTTTGTTAATGAGTCTCTATGCCCTTGCTTTGATATCCTCCTTGGAGGCCCTTTCCAAAAAGGTGTTGCACAGCAGCGTCTTTTATCCTGAAGAGGATAGATGTGTGTTTGGTGACACAAAGAAGGCGGTGATGGACAGAGAAATAGTGCACAGAACTGTCCGGTTTTCATCTGCCCACTGCTCTTCAAGGAGAGACTTGAGTCATGTTTGACAAAACCGGCACTCAAATGAAGTGCTGCCTTCCTGTGACATCAGTGTGCTCAGTGCCTTTCCTTTGTTGTAACGGAGCTCTGAGAACTCCATCTCGCTGAGGTCCAGGGTGTGCATCTTATCTGCGTTCTTATCAGCTTTGTGTGATGGCTTCAGAAATCAAAATAATTGCACAGCTCTTAACACTTCTATAAATCTATTCCAGACCGTTGCTCCATCGTCTCGTTGTTGCTGTCAGAATAACATATTCCAAATTCGTGGCCAGTTGTTTAGGGTAAATCCACAGTGAGAGCAAACAGCTGATGCCATTAACCGTGTTAAAGCTACCTTGCCTCTCTGTAGGAGGTACTTCTCAGCTGGCAGTAGAACACTCATTCCTGTCCAGCAGGGAGATATGAGGCTGTGTGGAGCCAATTGCAAAGCCTTAGGGCTTCCAGTGCGTGAGACTATTGTGATAGATGCTAATAGTTACCCTCAGGTGAATCCTAATGAAAAGAGGATTACCGACCTCATGAAAGTCAATGTGCCCCAGCACATCTTTGTCAGGCCCAGCAGGAGTCACTTAGACTCCGTTGTACCAGAAATTAAGGAGGGGCTTTCGGGTCAGCCACATGAGCTGCTGTACTACTGCAGTTGCTTTTCATGTAGACCTTGGGAACTGAGGTGTTCAGAGGAGTGGTCCAGGATGGTTTCTGTGTATCAGTAGAGGCTAGGCAGGGGCTGGTCTGAGTGCAGAGGGGTGGGTATTTGGGAGGCGACTGCAGCTGAGACTGAGTGAAATGGTCAGAAAGGTGGTGAGAGGAGGACAGAAAGATTGGTAAGAGGTAGGAAAAAAAAGAATTTCTAGGGAGGACTGATGAAGCACGTGGCTTAAGCAAAAGAACAGGACATACACTGATCTTTTAGCAATTACATAGTGTAGCAACAGAGGATTTGTTATGAGAAGTTTATACAGAATCACTAAAGTTGGAAAAAGCCTATAAGATCATCTAGTCCAGCTGTCAACCTGTCATCACCACACACACTAAACCATGTCCCTAGTATGTACCTGGAAGCTTTAGTACAACACTACCAAATCCCAAGTATGAGTGCTTTTGACAGTACAGCTTAGTTTTTCTAATCCTGTGCCTCTCTTACTGCTGCTAGCAGAGCTTGCTGAAACTGCTTACACGTGCAAGGTTGTAAGGAATAAACATCTCTGAAAGGTGACAGAAACTCTGTAGGAAGTGTGAATCAAGTGCTGGGTCTTAGAAATGCAGAAGCGCAGTCAAGGGAGTAGCTTCTTTCCTTTCTTTCTTTTTCCACTTTTTGATAAGTCAGATTCTTAGATAAAAAAGCAACTTTGCTGTTTCTTGGGTGGAGGAGCATCTCTGTCAATCAATCCCCACCCTTCCCATGGGACTTTTTCCATCAGCAGCGTAAAACACCTTTTAACTTGCTTATTTTATATTACAGGTCCAGTCCTAAAGATGAGAATCACCATATTCATAGGATATTTTGAGGAGATGGTATGGTGGCAATGTGTATACAAGAGGTGGAGGCAAAACAAATTTCTGCTGTAGTTACTATGACAAGAGAGAAACTTCTGGTCAGAATATCTGATAGGAATAGGGAATACAATAGAAAAAAGATAACGAATTAATAAATCCATGGTTCTTTCATACCTTACATACTGTAAGCTGCTCTGCTCCCCTCTCCTTATTGTTACTGGAAAAGATTCACTGAAGGGCAATAAGATATGAAATAGGTCTTAGATGAGAACTGACTGAACAGGCTAGGGCTTGTCAGCCTTGTAGAGATAACTTGGAGACGGGATGATGGTATGTTAAGGCTCTATAAAGTTACTGTGGAGAAAGCAGATGGAGGGGGAAGAGAGGCGTGTGGTGTTAAATGAAGCCAATGGGAGCTAGGTTCAGAGCAAACAAAAGGAGGTGGTTCTTCACTCAGTGTAGGAATTTTACAGGTAAACCTGCTACAGGATTTGTATACAAGAAGATTTTGTGGACTGAAGGGCAGGTTAGACAGTGAACTTTTTTGACAGGGAACTTTTTTGCTCAAGTGTTTGATTTTGACCCCTTTATGATATACGTGGTGCAAAGAGTGGTAGACCGTGCATTATGGCTGAGTAATAGTAATGGGTGCTGTGGTTGTGTTCTTTTTCCTTTTTTTTTTTTTTTTTTTTCCTTTTCCCCTGGTGTAGCAAATCTGTTTTGATCACTAGTCTGCTGTGTATTATCATAACAACTGAAAGTGGCTCCTGTTGGAGAAAAAGCTTTTCTTGCTGGCTTTCCATGACATGATGACATGACAGAATGTAGTCTGCCAGATAGCACTGAAGATAGCTTTCACATTTCTCTGCTGTTCCTGAAGTGACTGCATGATTGTACCTTTACTTCTCAACAGCCCTATATGTGTATTATTAAGTGGGTTTTAGACGTTACTGATCAACAGTGATCATGTTGCAGTGGCAGCTTCAGGCTTTTACTTTAGGCTTTGCTTGAGCACTTACGAGATACAGCCTCACTTCACCAACATGCATAATCACTGCAGTGGAGTCTGTCCATTCTTTCATCCCAGTGCTTTTTTTAAATGCAACTAGATAGTGTTTGGTACTCCAACTTTTCTCATCTGTGATAAAACCCTTGAAGGCTTACAGCAATATAGGGTAACAAAAATCAGAGCCTCTTAAAATAAAAAAAAATACACAAAGTGACGAAAATTAGTCCTGTCAGAATCGGCTGCGAACTACAATTCTGCAGCTTAATAATAAAGATACAAATTGCGTTTTCTTTCCAAGAAAAATCTTAGATACATTTATATTAATGTATTTTGGGGAGAAACAGGTGTTTGGTGGCAGCTGGACTGGAGCATGTGGCTTTGGAACCATGCTTTGGTGCAGTTACTGCATTTCAGATAGCCCGGTAACTTTGTAGTAATGGAAACAGTTCCTTTTAAAAAGTGTTTAAAGTTTTAATTTACCTAGGTGGTTCCTTATGCATAATAATGTGAGTACCATCAGTACAGTAAAACCAACTTTGATGGGATTGACTGCTTCACATCTTTACACGTGTCTTGTATGACTGTTTTACAAATGAGCTGGTGCAGAAGTTTCCTCTTGGTGCAATTACTACTCTTCCCATTTGACATGTGGCTTTTGTGATGGTAAGTCAAATGACAGGTCTCTGGAGAATATTATGCTGGTAGATTTACATATATTTTTTTTCATATTAACACAGCTGGATATGGTGCTTTCTCTTTATGGCTAGATGAGGGTAACTGAGGGCATGTCTGTGCTGCATAACTGAGCACAGTGCGGGGAACTCTCCTCCCCCATGGGTCTGTGGCATCTGGTTGAACACATGCTCTCAACAATTTAAACCAGTACGGTTACACTGATGTGGTGATGTCCCTGCTAAATAACCCTGGCCAGAAAGAGTATCGTTGGCCTGATGACCTTTCTGACTTGTGTCTATGACTTTGATAGACAGACTGCTTTTCTGTATTGTGCTGATTGGATATTCTAGGTTTGGTTAAGGTGTGTACAGCTTGCACCGTGTGGGCCTGTAGGCAATGCTTGTGATTGCTTCTGGATTAGGAATGCTGTAAGCTGCTATTACCTATATGTGCTGTCAGCCTTTTTGAGTTCTTAGAAAGTTACCTATGGCTGCCCCAGACTTGAGAGCTTTCATTAGGCTTAATTGCTGTGGATTTAATTTGTTGTCCAAGATGAGATGCAGAGTAGAGTAAGTGTAAAATCCATGCGATTGAGACATTGTCTTGGGTTTGGTATAGCATATTCTGAAATGATGAAGTTTAGGAACGTTTACATTTCACGCTATTTACTAAAGTTAAGGTGGTTGACCAGTTAATACTCTAAAATAATGATATGAATGAATGAAGAGGTTCAAGTAAAGGTTCTATAAATCAGCAGGTTGAGAAATACACCACAAATTGTGCACCACCGTTTATATCAGTAGATGACTGGATGCAAAGATGAATATTGATTCTTTGACAGGTGTTTTGAAATACATATTTCTCAATTCACAGTTAGCAGGAGGTGAAATCATTAAAATACTAGTTTTAAAGAGTGCAGCATTTGCATTTAAAACAAAAGAATTCAATCCTGACATCTTAGAATTTTTTTTTTTTTTTTTTTTACTGGCAATAAATGTCAATTATGCAAGCATCCCAAATCTACCTTGTCAGCATATCTCAGTGGTTATTAGAAGGGATTATCTGTTCAAGAGTTTGTGTTAGTGCTTGGCACCGTCTAAGTTTGTGTTTCATTGGGAATTAAAATTTGCTGCAGTTTCTGTGGCAAAGGAAATGTGTATTTTTAACCACTAGATGGAGTCATTTTATTTGCATACCAACATGCTTATTTACATAGGATTAAAAAACTTTTTTTTTTTTTTTTTTAACTCTCCTCAGTCATTTTGTATTTGGAGTATGGCCTGTGGTTATTTTATTATTTGATTGCAGGTAAGACCAAATATTTTGTTCTTCCAGTCACAGTGTTAGGATTATACAGCAAGACTATTCCTCTTTTATGGGTGTGTAGAAGAGAGTGAATGCTTGTGCTCTGAGAGCATTACATTTATCTTTGTAAGTTACCCACTTTAACAAGAGCAGAGCTCTTATAGCTTTTGTATACCTTGTGATACCTGAAGTAACATTTCAGAATATTGATGCATATTATTGTATCTCTCAGCCTGGATGCTTTTGTTACTTGAGATTTTGTTTTTCCTACTCCAGTGCTTTAACTAAACTGACTCAATACTATCCAGTGGAATAGTTGTCCTATTTGGATATATTGGCACAAGTTGTCTTAATCATTTCGGCAGTGACAGAGTGCTCTATAACCTTTAAAAAAAAAAGCCAACAAACAAAAACCCACAACAAGAACAACAAACCCTTTGCTTATTAGTTCTAGCAAGTCTCATTTTAGCAGGAACATTTCAAATGTATTTGGTGCCAAGCCTCCTATGGTCTTTCAGCAACCACTTTTCTGAAGCGTATGGTTTTCTTAGGGTTTGATTCTTTGATCCTGTTGGTGAAGTAACCAGTGTCTAACCTGCATTTATACTTAGTCCTTCAGTTTCCCCAGCTCTTTCAACTCTTCTGTTCTGAATGCTGTTCTTAATGAATGCAATTTTGAAGACTAGGGCCTTATTAACATCTTCATTTCAAATTCTCTCATTAACTGGTATTTTGCGAGCTATAGGTATGTCTTCTTTTTCCTAGAATTCCTACTGTGAGGGATTTTGAAAGTTCTTCTAACTCAGTGTTGGTGATTTTATGCTTGCTTTTT
Organism: Lagopus leucura; assembly: GCF_019238085.1. NCBI lineage: Eukaryota > Metazoa > Chordata > Aves > Galliformes > Phasianidae > Lagopus > Lagopus leucura. Next base: position 13,305,784 of record NW_024962334.1, read on the forward strand.
GTTCCATCTCATTGATAATTTGAATTTTCAGCAAATGATGTACCAAGTACTAGTGTTTTTCATAAGCTGTAGTTATGCTGAAAGGCATCTAGACTTCTCTTATTGGCAGTATGGCTAAGACCAATACTAAAATGTTTCTAAACTTCAAAACAGGCTTGAAGGTTTTTATTAGTGAAAGAGAGTCTAAAGTAGAGGTTTCCACGCATCAAGCCATTGCCCTGCTTTAACAGAATTCCTGGTACTTCCTCCAAATGAAGTGGAGCTTATTGTGGGTAAGGCATGCAGGCAGATATTAAAGAGAGGATGTGGGATTTACCTATGGAAGTGTGTCTTTTATGATTCCACCATCTGATGTATATTGAAATTCTACTGCTTAACCATGTATTCTACTTGCTGTTGCTACTTTCCTCTAGTATAGCTATAATACTGGGGATCTGTGTCTGTAAAGATCTGCTTTAAGGCAGGAAGAACTGGAGGCTTGCCTGACAATCTGACTGAATGATTTAATTGTTTTTCTCCATCATCATTTTTCAGTATGAGAACATATGTGCACTATGAACACGTGTATGGGCAGTGTGTTTTGGGAAGGCTATGCTTCCCTAAAGTGAAAGGTACAGATTATTTTTTTCCTAGTCATTTACATCCTGGGCTGATTCTTTTGTATTTTCCATGACTAATGTCTATTAAACATATGCTTGCTGTGTCTTGATTTGGATCTGTTTTTGGGTAAGGAGCAGGACTGTTAAGTGGTCGTAAATACTTGGGTTATGGTAAAGGTAATGTTATTAATTTTGCCCTTCTACAAAAAGCTGAGATTTTGTTTCAACAGAAGTACTACTTCTCAATGCTACAACTGTTTCATTAGCAGAGTAGAGTTATCATGTGATGTGAGAATCTGTAAACAGGCTGTTTTGTGGTATATGTCTGTTACCAAAGAACAGGAAGAAGTTAAAGTAAACTTGTATTTGAGAGAAATTTCAGTTGGATCTCATTTGGTCTCCGTTTCTGGAGTGGGACAACTTCCCAAACCAAAATTTCTGTTGCCTTGTGAAGGCCTTCAGGCTGTTGTGCTTCAGCTTAGTATAACTTTTGAGATCCAGAACACATGTGATTTTTTTTCTTGAAATTTTTTTTTTCTTCCACACAAGGTTATGAGTGAGTGAGTGCAGCTAATAAATCATGTCTGTTGCTAACTGATCAGACTCAGTTGACATTTGAAAGCCCCAAGTCTTCAGATACTCTTTTACATTTGTAAGAAAAGAATGTATTGCAGATGCTGATGGCCATAAAACCTTCCTGTACAAACTTATTTTCTGCTTCTGTTCTATAACTTCAGTTTAAAAAAAAAAAAAAAAAAAAAGTTTCCTCCCTTACTGCCCTCCACATCTGTCACTAGTTTCAACTTCTAGATACCAACTACTAGTTTCAGCTCTGCTTTGGCTTGTTTAATTCTACCCCTGCACAGCTGTATGTCTGTGTATTCCTTCTACCAGTTTCCACCTTTCATACTCTGTTTTCACATTTGAAATCAGTCATAAGTTGCCTTTTCTTGCATGCTGTCCCATTTTCAGGCCTTCACGACTTCTTGCGAGTTGAATTCTGCTCTCCTGTTCATTGCCTTCCCAGTCTGGCTTTCCTCAGGAGCCTTCATCCATCTGTTGTTGCACTCCAGCTTTGCTAGCTGTTTCAGTGTTACTCTGTAATTTCAATGAAGCTCTGACTTGTAAGTCAGCCTATTACTTCCCATACTGTGTGCATTGGTGTGCAAGCACTTGAAATGGGCCCACATCCATCACAAAGTGAATGAGTGCCTTTTCTGTTAAGGATTCTCCATGTCTTCACTGAAATCTGACAGCCTTTCTCTATCAAGCTCTATTCACACGATTGATGGCAAAGATGCTCTTGCCCCACTTGAGCAGGTGGATCCTTGATCCTGAAATGAAGCTGGCCATAGAAATAAAAGTCATGCTGGAAATCAGATGTTGACCATGTGGATGCTTGCAGTCCAACCTGAGCCTTCTGCTTATCTTTGGAAGGACTGAGAATGCCACATGGGCCTTTTCACCCTTGCCTGTGGACTGCACTATTTACACTAGATTCACTCAACAATAATGATTAGTTTTTTGGAAGTATTGCTGATGACTACATGGGTAAGTAGCAAAGGGTGGTATTTTGAGAGCTGGATAAGCCTTGACAATCTTTCCAAAACATCCTAGATCCCAACATCCAGCAAGCAGCAGACCTGCAAGGACTTGCTGTTGATCTTTAACTATATGCAGTGTGTCATCCCATCCTGCAGTTACTTCATCTCCCACAGATGAGGCTGCTGCTATACCAGCCCCTGGGAAGGAGCACCTGCTGTTCCTTGTGGTGCAGCATCTGGACAGTGACATTCTCCTGATGGAGTTCTTAGGATTTCTAAGAGAAATGTTTTCTGTGAGGAATGATTGCGCCAGCTTATGGTAGGGATTTTGCCATGCAGCGAGTTTTAGGCTGCTTGGTATCTATGCCTCATGGACTGCTTTGACATCTGATAGCTACCTCTGTTAACTCAACCCTGGGAGATGATCTGTGCCTGTGCTAATGTTTTTAAACTAATAAACTTCACCATCTATTTCTGTTCATGAATATATATATATATTATATATTATATTTTTTATTATTATTTATATATATATATATATTTGTATTGGCTCATTGAGGGACAGCCCAATAAAACTTCATTTTTTTTCCAGGTCACGTATTTATATTGATACACATTTCTTTGCCTTACCTTGTAATATTTAATGTGGTACTTGTTAAATGCTGTCATGCAGGGGAAAGAGAATTTTGCTCTTTACTCTGTAGTGTCTGTAGCTCTAATTTGTCATAGGTTGAAACTTTGGTACTCCTTCCTTCTCTAGAAAGAAATAAGAAGAAAATAAGGAAGTCTTTTTCAGATATATTACCTTCTTGCTGTGTTGGTTGCAAGTATAACTTGTTTCACTTAACAACTTGAGCTCATTGGACAACTGTTTGTACAATCTTAGATTACTGTGTTGTTCCTGTTTGTAGATTCTACAGAATGCAGTGGAATAAAATTGGATTGCAATCATTTCAGTCCTCAAATAAGAAATATTTTGGTTTTTATGTTGTGTCAGACAAGGAAATTTCGGACCTGGGGCATTCTTCTTCAACATTCTGGGGCATACTTGTTTGTATAGGAGTGTAGCAATAAACATCTGTTTATGCTCATACGTTTGGAAGTTTTATTTTTGCACATCTTATAGGTGTAATAATACTTGCTCAGAATTGCCTACTTGTAAATGTTCATCCAGAAGAGCTGTGCTGTACCTATAAACTTTTGTATTCTGACTTATCACTACTATCAAGTTATACTGCATAAAGTGCTCTGATAAGTGCATTGACTCCACTGTACATAGAATCACAGAATCATAAGGGTTGGAAGGGACCCCTGGAGTTCATCTAGCCCAACCCCCTTGCTAAAGCTGGTTCCCTATAGCGTACTGCATAGGAAAGCTCCCAAGCAGGTTTTGAGCATCTCCAGAGGAGGAGACTCCACAGCCTTTTTGGGCAGGCTGTTCCACTTTGTCACCTTCACATTAAAGAAGTTTTTCTCACTTTTCACAGAACTTCCTCAGTTCCAATTTGTGCCCATTGTTCTGTCATTGGGCACTGATGCAAAAAGCCTGGCCCCATCTGCTTGACTCCCATCCAATTGGGTATTTATAAGCACTGCTGAGATCCCCCGTCTCCTCTTCTGGCTGAGCAGTGCCAGGTCTCACAGTGGTTCCTCATAAGGGAGCTTCTTCAGGCCTCTCATCATCTTTCTGGCCCTGTATGTATGTGTTGAGTACATGTATGGATTGAGAACTGGGTGTTCTTTGGTTGTTATCTGAGAGCTCATTTAATTCTGTTAACAAGCTTTGTATTTATTTGTAGGTAAAATGAAGTTAATGTTCTGTTTTCCAGAAGATCTGGGAGCTGCTGTGGTTGCTGGTGTCTGTTGCAGGTGTTGTTGGGGCAAGTCATTTCCATGCTACAGCCTTCCTGGTTGAAAAGCTAGGAAGCTTAAAGTCTACAAAGTTTACAAACCTTGAAAACAAAGTAATGGAAGCATAATTAAGAATGCAGTAGGAAGTACTGTGAATTTGTGAAATAGAAAGTGGTGTTATGAAATCAAGTGAAAGCTGTTCTTATACCTGACTCGTTAAGCAACTGTGACATTAGCCCTTGAAGTTAAGGGCAGTTTGACAGGTTGAGGCATTTCAGGAGCTTGAGTTTCTTCATTGTGAGCCTGAATGGAAAAAAAAACTTCCTGGTTTCGTGCAGTAGCCTGATCTACTTTGAACATTAATTTTCTGTCTTGATTATCTCTTGCATATAGATTTCATAGCAGTCATTCTTGCTTCCATTACAGTTGAAAAGATACTGCTACTTTAAATTTTGATGTGTATGTGCTACTTATTGTGTGGCTACATTGAAACTACCATCTCTATGATTCTTTGTATTTGCTTCACTTGGACACAACTGTAGCTTCTGAGAGATGTTGTCCTTTGGCTAATAACCTGTCCTGCTCTGGTTTTCAGTCGTATTCTCTCAAAGGTTTCTTTTGTCTTTTCAGAGAGGTGGTATGCGTTTGCTTTGAGACTTAGATGGGATGTCTTTATTTAATTTCCAAAGGCTATTAAAATAAGCTTAAGAAGAGCAGGAATGTATTTTGTTAATATGAAGATGATGAATATGTTCCTGATGGAAGAAAGCTCTTGGACCACAGGGTTACAAATTACCTTTGCAGTGCTGCTCTGGAACAAACCAAGAGTATGTTACACATTTGTGCATTCTTTGAATAATTCGTGAAGTCAAAGAACTGATTGCATGTTCTTTAATTAGCTTGCTAAACAATAAGGTGGGATTATTATTTAGACTATTGCTAGATTTATTACTTCTTTGTTTCTCTTAAAAAAAAAAAAAAAGATTAAAAGATTATACTTAAACTGTTTTAGGGATAGTGTGTTTTGTATGCTTTTTCCTCTTTGGCTTGTACCTCACTATTGTGAGGATATACTACTGTGTAAGTGTGTGTATATTTTGAGTGTAAGCACACACGTTTCTTTCACACGTCAAACATATTTTGAGGCAGACCTAGTGTACGAAAAAGGAAGTGAGAAACTTTGTAGTGAATAGCTGCAGTTGGTGTTGCTGTTGATGGTAAATTTCTTCATTTTCTGTTTGTCAAGTAACTGCACTCCACCAGCCATGCATTTTAAGACTGTTTATATAAAAACAAACAGATAGCATCAGATGATTGTTATGACTCACTTAAGGAAGTGATAAAACGCAAGAGCAGCAGCAGTCCTTTCCTTTTTCAACCTGATTTTATTAACATTGCTGGGCTTGCCTGCCATTGTCAGATACCAGAAAGGAATTTAAGCAGACATATATTTTTGTCATTAATATTTGGTTGATTTGCAAATAGTTACATAACTATAGGGTGGAGAGACATTTTTCAGCTTAAATTAAGTGTTCATAAGAGTTACTGGAAAGCTACATTGTAAACACAAGGAAAATTATTAAAACTTCTCTGAATGTTTTTTTTTTTGTGTGCGTGCAAATCTTTGAGCTTTCAAAACTGCCATTGTACACATGTCAAAAAAAAGGAAGAATATCAGCCAGCTTTTTTTGCTTGGCATCAGTCTTGCCATCTAACTGCTGATGCTATATAAAGAGATTGCAATTTAAATTCTTTAAAAATATAGCCAGTTTCAATTTGATGTACTTACTTTGTAATGTACTCTGCTATATTAACTTTGCTTTTACTGTAACATACAACTGTGTATGTGCATATGGGAAGGACAGATGCTCTTGAGTCTTGCTTTATACTCAGATATGTCCAGCTAGTGCTTCAGCTGAAGATCAGTTTATTCAAAAATTGAGAGTGCTTTTCATTAAAGTTACTAGGATGACCATTAATTTAAACTATGTGAAATTACAGATTCAAGCTTCAGAACAGTGGACCCAAAAAAAATTTAGATAAACATCTGATCTCCAAGAAAGAGCAAATTAAATATTGGTGGAGTGCTAGCTTAAACTATTTTTTTTTTTTGTATGGGATAATACCATGCCCAAATGATTCTCAGTCATTTGTTTGACATGCTTAAATATACTTAAATCAGGAATCCATTTATATGCAATTAAATTTCACAGTTTTGTAACTCAACTTCTGTACAATGCATTCTTGCTTGGTAGGTAGCCAGTTGGTTTGCAGAAATTGAGAAATAAGATGGTAGTATTATGTTTGGTGTTAACAAATGGTGCTAGTCTGAGATTTTCAATTCTTGAGCATGAGTAAGTTACTTCTGCTGTGAAGGAGATACAAGTGAAAGCCAAAATACAAAAAAAAAAGCTGAAGAAACTTCATGTGCCTCAAACCAAAGAAAATATATACTACTTGTATGCTGAGTTTTGAGTGCATACAATAGACTAAAAAATTGTTAGATGTCTCAAATTGAGTACTGCTAATTCTACTTTTCCCTGTAGTTCTCTGACTTAAAGCAAACCAAAACAAAGTTTTCCCATCTACTCAATGAGAATACTGTGCCGATTTTCAGGGTATCTTAATGAAGTGAATCCTGTTTCCCAGTTATAAAGGCATAGTGAAGATGAAGAACTTCAATCTGTAACAGAAAAATATTATCTGTAAATAATAGTCAGCTTGTGCTATTTCTGAATGTATTAATGTGTAGTTAGTGATATCTGTGCTGTAATGCGGTTGTTTATGGTTCTGTTAGCGAGTAGTAGCAAAATGGTTGAGCCTCTTCTTTCTTTGCATTGAGGTACAACTCAGTGCTGAACCCTCAGTCCAGTGTTGGCAGCCTTGCTGGAAAGATACAATTGCTAGTCTAGGTGCTCTGAGGTCTCTTGGCTGTGTGGACTATTCTCTCTGTGTTAGCTGGTCTGTATGTACCAGGCTCTTTGTTACGTATTGAGTTGAGCTGGGCCTGTACATCTTAAAATAAAGGAAATCAGGAAGTTTCAGTGTGCTTTTCTTGTTGCTGTTGGTGCAACTCATTATAATTTAATTTGATTATGGAATGTTAGCTGATCTGAATACAGCAAATAATTTAGAATGCGCTGTTTTGCTAAGTAGGGTGACTAATTTGTCTCTGTTACAGTGACTGGTTCGTTATATGACAAGATGTTTACTTTGTTTGCACTGTGGTAGCAGTGGCCCAGGTGTCTGAGTATGATGCACCAGTCCTGGAGACTACGTAAGGTGAGAATTTGTACACTAACAGTAGCTGTCAAACCGGGTGGCCTTCCTCCAGATTATATTATTCTGAAGTGTGTACAAAGCTTGAAGATTTATCTGCTTGTCCATACCAAGCAGCTCTGTGGTTGAGTTTCTTGTGGGGGAGAGGGAGGAGAATAGGTCAAGACTTCAAAATTATATAGTGACGATTAATGCATTCACAGGTAATTAAATTCCTGACAAGAAGCTTAATTTTTTTTTTTTTTTTTTTTTTTTTTTTGCCAGTTACTCTTGGAAAAGGTCTGTAAGAGCTTGATAAGCACTGGTTAGGTGGTTCAGGCCAAGCGATTGGAGCTGCAGTCTGATCTGTTGCCATAAGAGGCTACTGCAATTAGGGGAAAGTCACAAGTGCTACTTCCAGGTGCTGGGGGACCAGAACCAGGGTGAATTTGGTGGCAGCAGAGGCACCAGGGAACCAGGCAAACGTGTACCTGTTTTCAGAAATGGCTGCTAGAGAAAGATGTCGCTGTCTCTAGACGTAAGTTTGTTTTAGATGCTGTCGAGGTGGCAAGAGATCTAAACAATAGCAGTACAGGTGTCAGAGCAAGGTGCTATGGATGCTGCTGGAAGCCCAAGCTGGGTTCTGGCTTGGGAAGGCAGTGGAACTGAGTGCACAGGGAAGTGATAGAAGGGATGTCTGTATTTGTATTTGTGCTTGTTTCAAGAAGTGTGATGTATGCGTACAACATACATGAGTTTTCACTTAAGAATAAATAACACATACTTCCAAGGTGAGATATTGGGTCTTGTGACTTTTGCATTGCTACTATTTGTTTTGAAGCCTTGAGGATCAAGATGATACGTGGTGATATGGCACAAGAATGTGAACATTAAGACAACATTATGGTATGGAGAACCTGTTTCTTGCTTCAGTTGTTTGGCAGTATGAAATGGGCTTGGGGCAAAGACAGGATAAACTGCCTTTCTTGTCTCAAGTGTCACTACAAAAATATCAAATTTTTTTTTATTGTGCAAGTTTACTGTTTCGTTTACTGATGATTGATTGTTGTGGGCTCCCCAGTGCAAAAAGGACAGGGAAAAGAGTCCAGCGAAGAGCCATGGAGATGATAAAGGGCCTGGAGTACCTCCCTTATGAGGAAAGGCTGAACAACCTGGGTGTGTTCAGCCTTGCGAAAAGAAGACTCAGAGGGGATCTAATCAATATCTATAAGTATCTCAGGTGCGGGAGGCAAATGGACAAGGTCAGACTCTTCAGTGGTGTGTAGTGATAGGACAAGGGGAGAAGGCCACAAACTGGAGCATAGGAAGTTCTTCATAGATGTGCATAAGAAGTTCTTCACACTAAGGGTGATGGAATACTATAACAGGTTACCCAGAGAGGTTGTGGAGTCTCCTTCCCTGGAGATACTCAAGTCTCTCCTGGATGCCTACCTGTGCAACCTGGTCTAGGGAGCCTGCTTTGGCAGTGGGGTTGGACTCAATGATCTCTAGAGGTCCCTTCCAGTTCCTACAGTTCTTTGATTCTGTGATAAATATCTTCTGAATCTGATAGTATTCCTGAAGCAAAGTACAGGAGGGAAGAGGAGGGAACAAATTGAGGAACTGTTTTCAATCTCCTGTTGCTTATATAGGAACCATTAAAATAAGATAATGATTGAGGAAGAGAATTGTGAAAAGTGATAACAGGTGATGGGGAGCTTGTGTGTGTGTGTCCTTCTGTGGCCCTTCATGAGAGTTCCATGAGAGGCCCTTCATAGCCCTTCTCCAGAGTTCTATGGGAAATTCATGTGTAACAGCTAGAAACGGAGGTAAGTTTTGGAAAATATCCCTTGGCAAGGGATATTTTCTTACTTTCCCGTTTGTTTTGGTTTCCAGCTTTGGCGTAAAATATCTAATGCTTTTCTTTGTTAGAAAAAGCTTTGGCTTTTATCCATAGCCTGATCTGTTGACAGGTGCCTCAAAGGAATTAGATTGTCACTAAGTGTACTGTTCTGTGTGAGCGAGTCTGTACGCAGCGATGTGAAAAGAGTCCTATGGAATGTTTCCCCTAGAAAATGGTTTGGGACTCCGAAGAAGTTGGTGTTTTCTCCACGTACCTGCAAGGATCGGCAGTGACTTGTGTTGCAGCAGTGGAGTTTCCGTTGGTCGCTGCAGACAAATGCCCCTGTGTTTAAGTTGGAAGGAGGGTGCTTGCAGTTCTGCTTAGGTGTTGCATACTGCTTTGTATATATCTAAACACTGAGTTCTTTCAAGCTGCACAGAATTAACATGTTACTCTTCTGGTTCACTTTCACATGGGTTGCTAAGCTACTAGTGAAGTGCCTGCTTTATTTCTTTAGTAACTACACAGAGACCCACAGCAGCTTTCCAGTGGCCTGATGTTAAAGAGATAGAAATGAAAACTGAACTGTAAAATGATCTCCTGGATGTAAACTTTTCTTCTTCAAAGTTTTGGTTTTCCCTGTTTGGTGCCGTCTGTATTACAGAAGAAAGTTTCTAAACTCCTTAGATCCCAGTAAATCAGTTTTGTTAGGAGAAATATCAGAAAATTACGAAAACAATCCTGTTTTCCCTTTGTCTTTAGTATTATCTTATTAATGGAGATAATGTTTCTTCAAAGTTGTTAATAGACTAGATACAATGAAGCAGTGCCAGATTTACTTGCTTTAAACTGAATAATTGGATGTGTTCCTGTATCCAGGACCCTACAAGAGGGGCAGAGCAACGAGCTAGTATTCTTTTCAACTCAGAAAGGGCCACCCAACGTATAGCTACTGCAGAACTGAGAAGTCTGGAGCATAGCACAATCTGTCTTCCCTTCCAGCTGAGGGTTGGTTTTAAATGCTAATTACTTAATTAATACCATAGATTATTTTCTCAGAAAGTTTTAGTTCATTACCGTAGTGGAGAGAGCCTGTACTTCAAGGCCTGCTCACAATGCATTTGTAAAGTGGTCTCTAATTGGCAAGTATAGGATGGAAGAGTTATGTTCTTCTTAGATTATCTGTTAGTATCATGCAGATATGAATTGTAACTCCTTTGATTGCTGCCCTTCTTTAGTGGCTTTTTCATCACCTTCACGTTCCTTGATACAGAGATTCTTATGTGAATACTTATGTGTCACAATATTATTTGTGAGTAACAGAACTACACGTAAGTGGAGGCTTCTGGATTTGATCTCTTTTAGAAAATTCTGAGAATCAGCTGTGGATTTTGTTTTCTTGAAAAATATTGATATTTTTCTTCTGTAGTTTCCTAAGTTCCAGTAAAAACTGCTTGAAGAGAGGATATTTTGTGTTGCATCTTTGTAGCCTTTGGTCCATAAAATCTTGGTGACAAAGATAAGAATCAAGAAAGTGTATTTGAGTCAGTGCTTTAGAATGGATATGAAAGGTTAAGAATACTTGATTTTTTAGCAATGTAAGCATAGATGTGTTTCCTGTATTTGTGTTTTCCATTAAATGCATAGTTTGATGAGTGTCTTGATAGGTTTCTGGACTGGTGAGGTTAATTTGCAACGTCTAGAAAATATTTGAGTAGTTAAACTGCATTTTTTTGTTTCTTTGCTTGAGTAAGCTTTTCTGTGGAATATAATACTGCTTTAAAATGCCAATAAGGATGTAGGACTATAAAAGTAGGCAAATGATTATTTAAAGAAAAAGGAAAGGGGTGAGTTCCAGGAAACTTCTGAACTCTCTTCCACCCTCTTCCTCCACCCTTTTTGTTATAAACAATCTGTGAGTGCTGCTAATGGCATCTTCTAAACCTGTGTATCTATCTTTGTCTCCTAATGCTACTTAATTCTTTCAGAGCTTTTAGCCATGCAGGCTTGCCTTCTAAATTCAAACTAAGACCCAGACTAGAGATGAAGCATGCTGACGTGGTGGTTCTCAGAGTCTGGCATTGTGGTACAGATATCTCCATTGTCGATTACGTTAGTGATGATGCTGATTAGGAGCGTGTGTGCGTGTATGAATGAGTATAAGCTGCTGGTAACATTACATGCTATTAAAAAAAAAAAAAAGCATTTATCATATGGGGTCAGTCAGAAATTGAAACAAGCTTCGAATACGCATTATTATTCTTTATATTCCTTTCTTAGTAATACATCTGCTAGTATTGGTTTTTCTTTTTTCTTTTTTCTTTTTTTTTTTTTTTTGATACTCAAGGAAGGAAACTATGAAATTTCTAAGATCTTTTAGAAATCTGTTTTTGAGGAAATGTAAATGGTTCCTAAAGTCAGAGTATGAAATCTACTGCTTTTATTTAAATGAATTGCAGCCCAGACAAAAGCTCTGAAAAGAACACCTAGATCACCAAAAGCTGTGATGTTGTCTTTCCCAAAATATCTAGTTTTCTTCAAGGGTGATTAAAATTTCTTAAGAAGGTACTGTTTTCTACTAAAGATGAGTGCCATGTTGGTACAACCTCATTTGATTATGACTACTTAACCAACTTACAGCAACTTAGGCAAAATAACATTGAATGAAAAGAAAAATAGAGTAGGAAGTTGCTTATAATATGGTTATAACCTAGGCAAATGAGTACATTATCATTATAGGCATGGGGATTTGCCCAGAGGGCAGGAATATTCAATTTTCTTTCTGTTTATTTCTCTAAGTGTTGATTTTGGCTTTTGGTAGGAAGGTTTCAGTATTTCTACTCTTAACTGTTGTTTCTCCTATATCTCAAATTTCATTTCATATAACTCATTTAATGGAAGTGAAGATTTCTCTGTAAATACCCTTAATAACCCCTTCTGCTCCCCCCAATAAAAACAAAACAAAACAAAACAAAACAAAAACAAAAAAAAACCTACCACCATGGTTAAACATTTACATTGCTATTTGTGCATGTGTAATTAAGTTATCTGGTGGCAGAAATTTGCTTGTTGCAGTGACGTCCCCGTGGCTGTAAGCTGTAGTTAACTTTTTCTTTGTATGTCACAGTAAAAGCAGGTGTTTGTTTCTGTGCAGATAGATGATTTCTCTACAGATTTGATAGTTCCGGAAATATATTCTTGTTTTGGAGACTTGGTATCTAAGTTGTTAGAAAATACCAAGCAGTTGTTTTGTTTTATCTGCTCTTCCTTGTCTAATGTCTGTAGAAATGTGACTTGGCTATAACGTGCAGTTGCCATTGTGGGTTTAAACACTTGCATTTTTCCTGATAATATTTAAAAATTCCATAGTGGCTCTAAAATACTGAATTACAAATGCCTGGGCCAAAGTGCTTGAAGCCATTGGATACAGCATATTTGAGTCATGTTGATGGAAGATCTTTTGTGTAGGTCTCCAGTGCGAAGTATGTATTTGATTCATCTCTCTAATGTTTGGTTTACTGTGTGTTTAAGTTAGCATTTTATTTTTCTGACGTTTAATGGGGTTGTTCATGTTCATAAGGACATCTTAAAGCTTTCGAAACTTGTTTCCAGTTTGGAGGGAGAACGCAGGAGGAGAGTATGTACCAAAGGGTGTAGTTTGACATAGTGAAGCTTTAAGGTTTGTAGGGCTGGATCGGAATTGCCATGATTGCATCTCAGAAAGCATAGGCCTGGAGCAGGCTTGTTCTGAAAGTTCATATTTGCCATATGAGAAAATTGTGTTGGTAAATCACAAGTAGACCTTATGCAAAACTAGATAATAGCCTGTCTTCCAGAAGTCAGAATAAAAGCTTGTGTAAATTCTGTTTCATTTTTGAATTTGACTTGAAATCTGTCTTTTTGAAGCCAATATTTTTGCCACTGGGTGGTGGCACAGTGATTAACCTGCATGATACTGTGATCTTACTGCTGTATTAACAAGACAGATAACTTATATTGCTTATCCAAAATGATGAAAAACATTTCTATGTGGTTTGGGTAAATTTTTAAGAAAGCACCTTTTTTTGGTAGTAGGCTGGTTAAAACTCAGTTTAAATGGTAACATTGTCTGAAGTAGAGAATTCCAAGCATTTGTTAAATCAGATAACAAATAATTTGCCTATTGGATGCATGGACAGTTTTCATTAAGTAGCCACTCAAATCATGAGTTTTCAGTAATAGTCCTACAGTGTTAATTTTTGTTCTTTAAAAGAGTGATGTGTGCATCTGTCTTGGAAACACTACTGTGTAGATTCGTCTACATGATTACTGAATAAAGAAAAAATAATATTGTAGTTAAGTATTACGAAGTCTAGTTTTAATGATTGCTCTTCAGAAAAAGGGTGGTGTGGATTCAGAAGAGGTGTGGGTTTTCTTTCCTAACTAATTTTCTGGATCTGTCAGATTTTTTTCTCTTAAACGTTGTCCATTGAACTGTTGATTTTACCCAAACTAATCAAGAGCTGAGTTGATTTTATCCAACTTTAGGATAGGGCTCCTCTGCAGGGAATGTCCATCTTAGCTGGAAATGCCCCCATGGTCCTGTCTTTCCACCTGGGCCAGACACCCTCCTGATGCCATTGGTGCCAACTTGGCAGCAGTGACTTCACAGCTCAAGTGGCAAAATGTTATTAGGGCTGGCTTTTTGCTGAATACCCTGGCCTGGTATGTTGTTGGCTCCCATGTTTGCCAGCACTATCACAAGAAAGGGAATTACAGTGTTCTGTTACTGTCCTCTTTGCTACTAAGATGCATATGGATTGCTGGAACTGTTACCTCTTTCTTTATCAGAATCTAATCATTGCCTTACCTTCATGCTACAGCTTGCTGTACATTGATTTGTAGGTAAAATTGTTCATCAGTGTAAGAGTAAATGTGTTATCAGTGAATTATCACATAGATATTTGTTTGGGATGCAATTATATGAATAAAGACAGGGAAAGCTGAAGGTGAAGAAGTTGGGCCTCAGATTCATGGGAGCTGGCGAGACTCATGATCTGCTTCTATGTCAAGGGAAACGTGTAGGTGAATAATTAGTCAATTTTTACAACATTCCTAAAGTAATATTTTATGTGTTATCTGCTGATGTTTGATCTTGTACGGGAGCTGTTCTATGTGGGTGCACTTCGATTTGATAAAATTTGAGAGTGTCATAACTGAATGCATGGATCCCTCCCTTGTTTTTTTTTCTTTTCTTGCCTGAGAATTTACAGTCAGGATAAGAATTTGGTTTGCATGTACTTCAAATAACGTCAGTACAAACCAGTTAATTTTATCTGTCCCATATTATGTTGCTTCATATCTGGACTCATCTAGTGTTCATTCTGTGCCATCTATTACTCTAGGGGATGAATGTTTCATGTTTGTGCAAGTGACTATGGAACATAAATATATGAGCTTGGTTAGATTGTCTTAATGGTGTTGAAACAGCTCTGGTTCGTACTTCTTGTAGATTTAGGTGGCGATCTGAGACTACTTTAAGATAAGGAAAACTAGAATATCTGTCAAAAATGTTGCCAAAAGGCCTAGAGACAAACTTATGTAAAACTGACTGTTGAGAGACATGTTGTAGATATACAGGGAGTAGCTTTGAATTTGGAAAGCATCCTCCTGCCAGGAAAAAAAGAAATAAGAAAAAAGCACTAGCTAGCTCAAAGCTATTTGCATGGTGACCACTTGCTCATACATGTGAAAGCAAAATTCTTGACAGAGTTATGTTTGAACAGGAATTTCTTCCATCAATCTCTACAGGAGGATGTTTCTGAGTACAGAAAGTACATACTCTAAAATGTGGCATAATTTTTTTTTTCAACTTCATGTTGTGTATCCAAATCAGAACTTCAGGATGAGTAACAAAGTAATCTATACGATGGAATGCATAGTAATCTCACCATTGATGTTTATTCAAACTACAACCTTCGGTATTATCCTCTAGGTACTAGAATTGCAGCACTCCCAATGGTGTGTGATTGTGCAACTTTACAAGAGCTCAGCTCTCAGCCTGCGTGATGCTCTGGGTCCCAGTGGCTTACAGCAGCCTGAGAAATCCCAGAGTTCACCAGTAGGGCAGCACACCAGAGAGTATCAGCGCAGAACACTGCTGTGGTTTTGTAAACACGCAGATAGTGAGTACGTGCCTATACAAAGTAAAGCAAGCTGACATGTGCTGTGTAGATGCACCTCTTGTGATCTAGCTGTTTTGTGGAAGCTGTGTTCTAAAAAATTCTTGTATGCAGTCAAGCCCTTATTCTTATGAGTGACTTCATTTTGTTAAATGATGAGCCACTGCCTACCATGGGTTCTGTTTTTCCTTGCTAAGAGAATTATGTCTACTAAGAGGAATAATGTATTTAATTGGTATTATAGAGAACTCTGCTTAGTATAGGCTAGTAGGTTCCCGTATAATAAAGAAGCTGAACAAAACCATCTTTAGTGGTACTTGGTACAAGTGAAAAGGAAGAGATGATGCTCTTTCATGGATGGGCTACATTCAAGAAGATTATAGAGTTGACCTTGTATGATTTGTATGATTTCTACAGGGAAGGGCTGAGTTGGATGCAACTCAAAAATCCTATTTCTGAGGGAGAAATTTTTAAAGTAACGGTACAAACCTTATCCTAGATCTACCAGTCCTTCAGTTTAGATGTGTATATGGCACTGTGGCCTCCAACAAGCTCTCAATTTCCTTGTGCCCGTATCTATCTGCTAAGTGTGACTTCCATGTGTGAGCCTGTGCTGAGAGCACAGCCCTGGAGATGCAGCAGAAGCCCTGGATAGCAGGTTGCTGGCACTGCATGACAGACTGGGCTGGTAACTGCTCTGTCATCTCAAGAGCAAAATTTGGAGGTTAGAAAAGAAGAGTTTGTGGCTATAGTAATAGATGTGGCCTGCTGGTTGATGTATTAATGATAATATGTGATAAGGGATATTTTGATAATTGATCCAGAAGCTGATTGTAACAAGTGACATGAAATGCGCCTTGAACAGGTCTGAAAGTGAAAATTAGGAGGAAAGACTGATGGACAAAATGTTTATGATAGCTACCAAGCCCTCATACACTTCATAAAGAATCATGTGGAACATCAGATATGTGGTTGAAATGTTGCTGTAGCACAAATAGTTTAGCTCTGAGTTCTCATGCTGTTGTCACTGAACATGTTCAAGGACAGGATAGTTTTGGGTATAGTTGGCTTCAGTTTGTTTCGGAACAGTTCTTTCTGTAGTTAAGCATGTTGAGGCAGTTGCAGTTGTGAGTTACTGCATAACTTCCCATCTTAAGTAAAACTTTGGTATTTACTTTTAGGTGAGAGCAGACTTTTATCCACAAAGTATTTTGTTATGAGGCTTAAAAGATGAAAACTTGAGTCTGTTTGAAAAAGACTCGTTTAATCTTTACAGCGTTGGGTTTTGAGCATGGCTCTACATGTATATTGTTTTCTATTTCTTTTTAAAGGAAGAAATATTTGGAGTGTTTTTTTAGTTTGTTCCAAGGCTGAGTGACTGTTAACTGGGAACCATTTGACTACAGACAAAAAATAAAAAATAATTAAAGAAAAAAAAAATCAGTAAACTGCTGCAACAGTTTTCTTTTCTTTTTTTTCTTTTTTTTTTTTTTTTTTTTAAATTCCCAAACCAAATAAGTATTCTTTCTGTTTAACAAAATTCCAACGTTAAAGGGGTGGCCCAACCCCTCTACTGGCCCAACCACCCCACCTCGAAAAAAAAAAAAAAGGTATTCTGCCCCAAAGGAGTAGATAGCTTTTCACCTCACCCAGAAGAAACCTACTTTGCACTCTTGGTGGAAATTAAAATAATTTTATTACAGGTTTTTGCTAAGGAAGGCTGCTTTAAAATACAGGAGAGCTACCCCAAAATACAGTTCAGCATAGCCATGTTGCCAGCAGAGTAGCTGAAGGACTGTGGATATCTGTGCTCTGTATCCAGGACAGCATAGGTGTGGTTGGGGTGCTCAGCTGAGAAGACCTAACTAGGAGTGAGAATGTCTGCTCCCTTCATTACCTTTGTTCTTCCTATTAAATTGTTCAGTCATCTGTGTAGCAGCAAAGAGGGCCTTTAGCAGCTTGGAGGAGAAAAGGCCTGCACACACACACACACACATACTTGTTGGTGAACATCTTTTTACTAGAATGGGAGCAAACTGCACGAGGATTTTTTAGTTATCCGTAGTTCATTCTGCAGATTGAGAACATAAGGTTTATGTCAGGAAAAAAAAAAATTGCTTTGGAATGAGTGCTCAGTGGAGGGTCGGTGACATGGCTGTAAACGCGCTTAGCAGATGTTTTGACTTCTAGGAACCAAGGTACATTTCATTTCATAGAGCTAAGGAAGGCTTGGATCAGCATGGAAGTATAACCTTGTAGCTGTCCTCAGCTGTGGCTGCTGCAGAAAATGCAAAGTCCCAAGCTCCATTTCAGCTCCTTTTTTGGTATTCTCTGAGCAGGAATCAGAGACGCACTGCTGTGCTCCTTCTGCTGCCCTGCGACCCTCAGCGTCCTGGGAGATGGGAGGCCTGCGAGGTGTGATTGGCTGCGCACGGGAGCCGTTCCCCTGGGCCCTCCCGTGAGTTGCAGACGTGCGGCAGTCCTGTACGTGCAGCTGCCTGTGTGCGGCCGCCCAGCTCCGGGAGCGCTGTGCGAGGGCACTGCGGGTAGCATGGAAGGAGCTCCGCCGGGGAAGAGAGTGCAACATGTATGTACACAGCAGTGCGTGGCTCCCGAAGGGTGCGAGTCGGTTTGGGTGCAGGGCTTTGCTCTCTGAGTGCTGTGTGCTATCCTGTTGGTGAAGGAAAGGTCTGATGGGGTAAGACAGACTGGAAGCAGCGGTGCTTCTATGCTGTTGGAGAGATTTCTGTGTAATTAGAGTTGCTGAGGTGTAGTAACTGGCTTAATATTGAAAGAAGGTTTGCTTGTACAAGCACAAGTGTGTACTACCAGATTTTGAGAGTGGTTTGTTTTGTGTGTATTGTTTTGAGTCAATTTTCCTTAATCTGAAGGTTACCAACTGTGGCTGTGAGTAATTCTGTGCAAGGGTAGCAGGGGAGTTTCTATTCCTGAAATAGTGAATTAATTTTTCCTCTTCATGCCACCACTCCCACCCCTCCTCCTCCCCAAAAATGCCACGGCAGCGAATGCAATGAGTTCTGTTACAAGTCAAATGTTCCTGGGTGTTTTCTTCTGACTTGAGCAGCATGGCTATAAAAATGCATTTGTGGGGATTTCTGCAGTGAAGCAGTGGACATCAATGCCAGCGTTATGAACTTTGCTTTGTTCTCATATAGGCAGTCTTTATCGCTAATATTTACCTGCAGTGCAGCAGGTAATGGGGATTGCTACTTTATAGTTCCCTGGAAACTAACATCTATGGGGTGGAATTTTCCAAAGATGTAAGCCTTTAAAAATCCTTGAATTATTTAATGCAAGTTTTATGAGAAGACTGCTAAATTTTCTATTTTCCTATATGAACATAACAAGCATTTCATTTACACGTGTCGGCATACATCTAATTGTGGTGCTTTCATGCAGCATTTGGTTCCTGATTTTCATTGTGTTGCTGCTTTGAACTCGGCACAGGGCTGTCTCAGCGTCCACGTATTGGTAGGGGCAGGCACTGGTTAAAGCTGATGGAAAGCCTGAAGGGTGTGCATACACCAGAATGACTGCAGTTTGGCATATTATTGGTATTTACGGATCCTTTCATTATCTGACTGTTGAGCTTTTTAAACTGTAATTTGAGAAATAATTGAACTGAAATGAGCCACGTATTTTTGAATGAAACCCACTGCTGTGAGGCAGTGATAGAATGCACTTTGTAAAATGACAGCTGGGCTCTTAAACACGCAACTTGACACCTTCTGTTGGAGTGGTGATATTATTTGCTAACTTCAGTAGTAAATTTCCGAGCTCACAGAGCACCCAGGTTGAATTCACTTTGTTTTGCACTGTGATTAGTAAAAGGCCTTGTGGTTATGGTATAAAGACTGCTGTGCGATTGGTCAGAGCCAAGACTTCTCCTGCAGGTTGTGGTGCGCAGCCAGACAGTGACCTGATTAATGTTTGCTAGAAACACTGAAATGATATTACTTTTAATGTTTATGAATAACTAGTTTATATGTTCAACTGTGCAGGAAGGAAAAGATATTAAAATATTACTGTTTTCTAGAGCTGTTTTTTTATTTTTCTTCCAAAAATGGTAACTGTTTTTAGATTAATATATGTACATTTCTTTCCTTACTTCATGTACAGTTTTGAAAAAGTGAAATGCAGCATCCATAGAGTCAGCTGATTCTGTTGATGTCTTTTGGTCTTATTTATCCAAACTGAAGACTTGTGTAGCTCCTGTGCTTGTTGTGAGAATTCTAAAGCGGGTTGATCAGAGTTCAGTATTCAGTAGGATAAGCTGAGCAGTTAATTAGAGGATTAGTAGGCTAGAAAAACTTCTTTAAATATTGCTAACCTCTTTTTCTATAGCTGTGGTCTTACTGAAATCTGTGCAGCTTCCCTGTGCAGCTCTGAATATTGCTTTGGGAAGGATTCCCATCGACTTGTGAGGGTAGTTGTGTAACAGCAGTGGGATAACCACAGATAAAATCCGCAGGAAGGAGGAGGTGGGGGGACCCAAAGCCCTGGAGCTGCATTGTGTCTTTCCTGTAGTGCTTGGAAAATAGCTGCTGCTATGATAACGGGACAAGAAAATATCAGGAAAACAGCTGTTTCTCCAGAAAATGAGAACGTAACAAATAGGACCAAGGGAACCCATCAGTACAGTATGATTTCTGTTTTAAAACTGGAAAGTTTTCTGTTTCTACTAGTTTTGTTCTTACCTATGTCTTGACTTATTACTGTTTAGAAAGAATTTTTCATTTTCACATCCTGCATGTCCTTCAAGGCGCCAACAACTGGAGATGCCTGCCTCCTCCCCACTGTCGTCTCATCTTACCTCTGATTTAAAGGGGAATCATTCTGACAGAAGTAAAACTATCTATTTAGAACTTCTTATGTGCTGCTGTTACTGGTTCCTACAGGGGATCCAGGTCAAAAGTCCTTTGCATAAGACTGGTCGGTGCACCGAAAGTATTAGAGGAGAGCTGGGGCACAGAGCTGGTGCTGGTGTCTGCCAGTGATTGGTGTCGATCTCTTATGAGAAGTCACAGGCAGCATTATTTCTAAGGTTCCTAATCTTAAGTACTTCCAGACTTGCTGTTGCTACTTGATTTGTTCTATAAAGTTAGGAAGTACTGGTTGTATCTGATTTTTTTTTATTTTTTATTTTTTTTTCCCCTGAAGCATTACTGCTTATTAGTTTACAGTTCTGGGAAACAGAATGATTGGCTAAGAGGCTGTACATGCATTCTCTGAATTGAAGATGTATTTTAATGTCTGATTCTGTGGGGTATTATGTGTGCTTAAACAGAAACATAGGCTTCTGAAATAAGCTGTTAGGAAATGCATTGTGAATTACCCTACCAGTTCTTAATTATTCTGAATGTTTTCAGTTGCAGTGTGACAAAACAATGCATGTGTGCCTATCTAGTAAAAGTCTTTTTTCTGTATTTTTACATGTATACACATTTGTACACACATCTGGGAAATAGGTGCAGAATCAGTTTTCATAGTCTCTTTTTAGTTATTTTTTTGTTAGATGTGTGCTTAAAATAGAGTTTTTCATTTCTTTATTTGGCTTAAAGCAGATCACCATTGGCAATTATTCTGTGTTTCATTTTATTTTTTTGATGCTGGAACCTTGATAGGTAGAGTCTATTTTCTGAGTACATGTCCAGCAGAAGGAGACCTGACAGTACAATGTACTTGTGGGGCTTCAGAGAGGGGTTGCCATCAGTGCAGCATGTGTGTTCAGTGTGATGATGTTGACAGCTGTAGTAGGACACAACAAAATGAGGAGCTTTGTATTTTGGGCCAGGGACAGAGGGAAACGACATAACCATGCCCTCATCCCCCTTTAGCAAATGCATCTAGTTGAAATTCTGCCGTAGGGGTTCCTGGTAGCATGGAATTGTATGCCTGAGTTGAGAAAAAGGCAAACAATCTCCAGAACTGCTGGGAATAATTTTTTTTTATTTTTTTATTTATTTTTTTTTTTTTTGGTGTGTGTGTGTGTGTGTGTGTGTGTGTGTGTGTGTGTACACATTTGTGTGCTGCCTCCTATGCCCTTCTTCCTATGAACACCAGTGCTCACTTCCAGTGCTGCAATTAATTAGTTGTGCTGTCTTGGAGAGCTTCAGTTGAATGGATGTAAGTGGAGCAGATGAGCACTGTCTGAGTTCAACCATAACTTTGCTAAGACTGAGGGACGTGGTCAGTGGGTATGGTGGTGATGGGTTGGTGGTTGGACTAGGTGATCTCAGTGATCTTTTCCAACCTTAATGATTGTCAACACAATCGGTTTATTACATTATTAGATTATTTACTTGCATTTCAAAAGTTAACTGATCAGTCATCTGCATGATCATTGTTTATCACCATAATATGAGTGAACTACATTGTAAGTACCTTAAAACTGATGCTAGTGCTGTGTGCCCTCTGAAGCCTGTCCTATCTGTGTGAGTGCAGGAGGGCAGGCGAGCTGTGTGGTGAAAAGAGCATGTGCAGATGGCAGTGGAAAGTTTCCTTTACATTTCATAGCCAGTACGTCATATTTTTGCTAGATAGTAACTGACACATGCTGCTGGAGGCTGACAGCTTAATCCTTGCAAACTGGAGTGTTTTCCTTCATGCTTTTCACAATGTAGGGCTTGCGAAAACACTTGTTTGGGAAGGCAGGTGAAGAAGGCACGGGCAATTTTTGGGTACCTGGTTGTTTGCAATAAAAGGAAGTTTAAGGTCTTTTCCTTTACTGAACAAAGACACCTGAAAACCAGAGGTGGCAAGGGGAATTCTAGTAGGGATCTCCTAGAATGGCCCACACAAAAGAGAACTTGAAAGCTGTATTTGTTCTGCAGCATTAAAGGGGACTGATATTCATGCTGGGAAAAGCTGGAAAGCTGACTGGGATCTGCTTGTGCTACCCCTTCTCATTTCAGTTGTTCTGTCTTTTTAGTGGGAAGAGTTACACATGTTTAGAAGTGAGTCTTCAGTTTTGCTTTGGCTTATCTTCATCAGCTGTCACTGAGCAACTGTGGGATCACTGTGCGTGAAGTTTCACATGGAATTGGTGATGAACTACAGAAGAATGCTTACTAAGATACTGCTGTTCTCTTTAGGTGCCTTAGAAGGGGAAGCTGACAAAACTGTAAATGGTCCTACATTTCTTTGTACTTTTTTACATCCTGAACAGTTTATAAAGTAAAAGATCAACTGAAATGGGAATGCATTTTGATTCACCAGCTGAAAGTTTTCTCTTGCTTCTGCCTTAAACTGACGTGGTGGATCTTCTATAATTACTCGAAACCTATGCCCTACAGACTTTATTTTTAGCAAGGAAAAGGCTGAAGCTTGGAATCGGTTTAAATTTTTCTTTTTTTATTTGACCTGAGGCAAAAGGATCCTAGGACTTGCTAGCGGCAACACGGTTCAATTAAAATGACTCTTTGTGCCTTTCTAAACAAAAGGCTATAAATAATATACTTTTTCATGTATGATATTTGTGGTTGCTAATGGTTTATTCTTGGAAGAGTCTTTGCATATGTTGAGTACTTTGAGATAGTGATAGAACGGTTTGCAAGGGCATGCATGCCTTTCTGTAATCTAATCTCAAAAGACGTAAGTTTCACATGGTGTGGTTTTGAAGGCTGTATTTGTATGTATAAAGTTGGCATCTTATTAAAAGAAAAGGATAAATAGTAGTATCACAGTATAAGAGATTCAACAAGTACAGTTTGAAAACATTGCTAGAAGATTAGTCTTTTCTTGCATGTGAATTTTCCAGTGTGTGTAGTTTTCTTTCAGTATGCATTGGTCTGTGTAATGAGGTTGGGAAGAGTCTTGTCTTCCTGTGTTGCTAGAAAACTGCTTGGCAAGCTTCTGAGTATCCTAAAAGAGAAATGGAGGAGGAAAAAAAAAAGTTACATGCATGATATTTTAGTGGGTTCTGTGGCTGCATGCATCTCTAATTTTAACAGACTGAAGTGTACAGATCGCCTGAATTATCTTTATTTCCATCTCTAGCTTCAGAGTTTTCCGGTAATATGCTGGCTTTGTTTGTATATCAGGTTCGATGAAGTAATGTTTACTACACACTATTTTCTATTTTGTGTTACTGAGATAAACTGGAAAGTGGTTACACTTGATGCTTCCTGTGTAGTGTTACGAATGTAACAAAGTACCAGTGCCTTAGATGTTTTTCTGTATTTATTTGGTACCCCAACAGATCGTTAACTTAAACATTTTAGTGTTGCTGCTTGCTTCTACAGCTCTTTTTGTTACTGGCTTTTTGTATGTTAATTTTTTCCCCCGAAATTTGTACTGGAAAACACATCTTCAGTAAAATCAAGAGCTGAGACCTCCTACTGGCACTGCTTCTCTCCTACCTCCAGAACTGTTACCAGAGATGGCAGAGATTGATTGTGTTATGGAGGCATCTCCTGGAGGGCTCTTTAATCCTGTTTTGATATGTAGGAGGCAGGAATGCCTTTCACCTCTGAGATCTTAATACTGTGACTCTTTCTAAACTTCTACCACTTCTTTTTTATTAATGAACTATTCTTGTCTTTGTAATAGCTCCCCAGATTTGTGCACCATACAAAACTTTGGTTTAATCACCTGAAATTTATTGTCTCTAGTGGTCTAGGCTGTGAAGGAGTTCGATTTTTCTGACATACTTGCATATCTGCCATTTCAGTACATCTGAAGTGACAAAAAGAAATTGCTAACACCCTTCCTGACATCCTCAATTTCAAAGGGACAGAATCCTCCTTTATTTAGTTTTCATGAGATTGTTCTGTCTTATGCTACTCCTTACTCTACATCTTCCTTATTTACATGATGCCAGCTGCTTTCCTTTTTCATGTGATCAAACTGCTTTTGTTACAGCCTTCTCAAAAATGTAAGGGCACTTGTTATGGGATCCATTAGAAATCTCATCTGAAAATTATTTTTTCCTTTGTGTGCTGGGTCATTAGTTGTCTTTATATTCTATATTCTTTCTATTTCTTAATGATTTGGATTTGTTTTTGTGTGGGTGACATGCTGTGATAGTACCTGCTCTAGAGGGACTGAGAAGTTGTGTGTTTGGTTGTTTCTGGGGGTGGTGAGTGGGGTGTTACAGCTTGTTTTGGCTTATAGCTGCTATACAGTGTGGTGATGTTCATTCTCAGTGCTTCCCTGTGAGAAAACATTCCTCTACACCTACAGCACTGTGCTGTTGAGTAATTCAAAAGTCAAAATTTAGGTGAATATCAAAACTGGCTCTCAGTTCCCTGTAAGACTGTAGGATTTAGCTTGCATTGTTACAGCCTGAAACCTGAATCGCGGATCTTGCATTGAGCTATGTAAATGTGCCACTGGGCTCCTTCCAGGGGTGAGGAGCAACCCGGTGCCTTGTGGATCAAGGTGTTTCATGTCCCCGACAGAAGTCAGTTTAGTGAGTTGGAAAACAGAGTCAGTTATTAAAAATAAATAAGTAAATGGTTCAACTCTTTATATTCAGCTTCATGACTGATAAATCTGGTTCTGGTGGAGGAAAGAAGTGATTGCCCAGGGGAGTGGTAAAAGCAAGGGACAGCATTCTCCATTAGGTAGCCTTGTATTGCAGGTAGTGAGGTGCATGGCCAAACCCTGCCCTTAGGGCAGGCAGCAGGCCTGCAGGCAACTGGTTCTGCTAGCAGGCCATGGATGGTGAGCTAGTATGAGTGAGCTGCTTTCTGCAAAATACAAACTGCTGGGAAAAAGGTGAATTTCAAGTTGTTTAGATGTCAGTTCTGAGATGATGTTGAGACACCTGTTGCTGTAACAGTTATGTTAAGGTTTCTTTGTCACATCGAGCCAAAAGTAGTGTGCAAAGGGCTGCATTAGGCATGTTCTCTACAGTGCTGTGTGGGATTAGAGGAAGCGTTCAGAGTATAACTTATTCTGGAGCCTGTATGTATTTTAAATATCACACTTTTGTGTTATGGGTGGTAACATTTCACTAGTAAAGGAACCTGAACAGGAGATACAACTGCAGTTGTCTAACTTTGTACATAAACAGTATGAATTGGGTAGAATTGTAGCATATGCACAACCTGCTGAAAGCTGGGGAAAGGATTTGTTATTTGAATCCTTGATCTAGAAGAGATGCTGGAGCTGTTTTACCCCCTCATATTACCTGTGGTTCATAAAAGCTGTGCCAGAAAATCTCACATAGGATTAGTTCTCTAAACAAACAGGTTCAAGATCTCTGAATGTGAACTTCTGTAACTTTTAAAAATTTGCCTTCTGTTTTGGTGAAGGAGATTTGCTACTGTTGAATGTAAAACTAAAAAAATATTCCACTCCTGGAATGCATGTCCTGATCCTTGATAAGAGGAAATCAACAGCCTTACAAAGGAAATGCCATGATGTTTAGTGTATCTGTGGATTTATTCCCAGCTTTGAATTCTGCTCTCTGGGTGTTGATATAAATGGTTTTACATTTCTGTAGACAGCATTTGCTCTGAGGGTTCCTTTCTTTTCTACTTTGTTCAGCTGTGTGTTTTGTCCCTCACCTCTTCTTTATCTTTATTGCGATACTGGTTGGAATTTGATGTAAATTTTGTCCCATCTTCTTGCCTTTTGCCAAGGCACTTGAGTCTCTTCTTAAACTTTGAAGGAACATCTCTTAAAGTACAGTAGCAGTTATTTTTGTAGAAGTAAATAATAGTCAAGAAGCTTTGAATTGTCCTCCCTTTTGTCTCTACACAAATAGCATGTTTTTCTTCGTTATTTTATGACACATGGTTTTGTAGCTTTAATCATACTGTTATTTTGGTATTTTCTAACAACAGTGAAATGTTTTCCTTCAATACAGAATAATATTTTCTAGAGGAATTGTATGAGTAGTTTTTCAATTTCGTTTTCTTTCTCAGTTTCTAAGGGATGAACTTCTATTATTTTAGATCACTTTGGCTGTCAGGTTCAGAATTGAAGAGTATATTTAGGAATTTAAAAGAAGGTAGTGTTAGTTGTATGTTCTTAACTTAAGCTCATGTTTTTTTTTTTCTTCTTCAGGGTCATGATGAAGAAGCTGTTGTGGATATGGGCAAAATCAGCTCTACTATCAATACAAACTTTGAGAAAGAAGAACTAGAGAGTGAGTTTGTTTTTTTTCTGCTTAATATATATATTTTTTGCCTCAAGATAAAATACCTATTTTCCTTCAAGTGCAACCAGTATTGCTAAAAGGAACCTGAATTTTATGGCTGGCACACAGTTCTAGGAGTAAAACCTGGAAACTGCAGATGACCTATGTTTCTTTTGATCTCTCTGCATGCTAGTAAACCCTCAGTGTTCTTTGAATCTGTCACAGGAAAAAAATATTTTAAAAACATTCTTGAAGTTTTCTAAGGGAAAGGTTTGCTTATGAGACTATCAATTAGAATGTTGTTTTGGATGAATGATTATTCTTGGCAGGTGGTTTCCCAGCATGAATGATGTCAAAGCTTAGAGGAGTCTTGAGGAAGATGTTTTATTTTCTTATCTGGAAGTTTACTGTCTTTGTGACTGTGGTCATACGCTTTTAAGCACTGCTTAGGTGGTCAGTTTTTTAGTTTCATACTGAATTGTGTATTTGTCAGTCTGCAATCAGTTAAAATATTATGGAATCCTATTTAATTTCCTTTTTTTTTTTTTAATGCCAAATCTTGCATTTAGGCCAAAAAGGAAGAAAATACATCAATTATACTGAAAAGTGCAAAATTGAATCCTTTTTCTAAGAATTAATTTCTTGATGGCTTGAAAAGGAGGTAGATTGGCATGAAAATTCATGCATGCCAGTTAATGATGCAAACAGAAAAAGCCAGAGGACACGCAATGTTTTAAATCTTATTTAGTTACCTGTGCTCTGAAGCTTAATTAACATTTGTGAAATGCCAGAATGCTATCAGTAGTTACATTAAGTAGTATTTTGTGAGAGTAGTGACTTGTCTGTCCAGTATTCTGAAGCAGCATTATAGCAGCAGTTTCTAGTGGATAAAAGTTGAGTTCAGGTTGCTGTCACATTTTCTTTTTTTATGATCAAATGACACAGTTTATAGTGATTGTGTGTTGCTACAGTCATATTACTGTGTTTCCTTTCCTCTTTCTGCTTTCTATCTTGAACTGATACTTTCTATCTAACTGTATTGTAAGCTTTGTTAAATGTCTTAAGCCAGCAGAAAAAGAAACACACCTTACAACGGAAAATAATGAGTAAGATCTCATCAACTGAGCACCCTGAACCAGTTTGCCCAGTCTGCCAACACTGAGAGGAGGAAGGAAGTGTGGTATAAGGTTGAGAGGTACAGAGGTGGAGGTGGCAACAATGGCATTTCACATAGAGTCAAGCTAGTGTGAAACCACTCTCGTGTCTGTTTTTGTATTTAAGTCTTCAGTGCAGATTTCAGCTGTCTCCTTCATCTCCTTCTCTTGTTTTTATCTGGGACAAGACCCAAAAAAAATATGTGTGTGTTTTGCAGAGAGGCAGGGGTTAAGAGGAGGCAGACATTCAGCTGGAGCAATTTGTCAGTGCACCCAACAGCTGGAATGCCTCAGCACAGAAATGGCATGGGAACAAACGAGCAACCAGATCACTTCCCCAGTCTCCTTGATAGCACAGGCACAGGAATGTTGCAGCCAGCACAGCGCTGCAAGGGGTACAGGGCAGGGGTGGGGAGATAGGTTAAGGCTGCTCAAGGCAATTTCAGCAGTTCCGTTGCTGACTGAAAATATCCTTTGTTTCCTGTGGCCAAAGAATAAATTAAGGTGAAACCATTGCGTGTGTTTCATGAGTATTTCAGTCAATAGCAATTGGAAGGAGAGATGAGCAGTTGCTCATAGCCGTGCAGCTTTGCCCTCTTTTCTTTGGCTATCTCACCTTCTCTTTGGAATGGCCCAGTATAATTTTCTGCACTGGCAGTGCAGAGATGAAACAAGTAATTAATAAGGAGTGTCTGACAAGAAAAATGTGTTCCGACAGAATTATCACAAATCTGAAGCTTCAGGTAGATCAGTATTCCCACTTCTGTGTTAAAATACTTTTGGCAATTACATTATGTTTTGTGAGAAAATCAGACCTTTTTTTAATGGTAGAATGGGGAAAGGCAGGGACTGTGTACTTTTTGTCTTCTGTCAGTGGTAACTGTTCCAAAGTAAGAACAGTAAGTTTTTCTTTGCATGTAAATACAGTCATTTGAGTAGTGTACTTCTCTGAGATTTACTAAAAGAAGTTGCTTAGATTTAGGATGTTTTAGATGATAAATGTATGTGAACTTAGAGCTGTTTATTATGGGATCACTAATTGTAAGCTACGATGATGAGACTAGACATGAAGGTTTGGGGCTGCTTTGTTTCTAATTCTGGAATTAAAATCTGACAAGGAGAGAAATAGAATTATTGTCTGCAAGCAGTGGAAAACTCTGGATAGTATTATTTTTCATTACAAGCTTGTGAAAATTTTCTTGTAGCCTTGGAAAGATCTATGGCAACATTAAGTAATGTGTTTCAAGACCTCAAGCTGTTTCAATCCAGTTCCCCCACTGACTTGAAAAGGAGTTCTAGGAAATTGGAACCTCTCCAGAAATGCGCGTTGATTCATTTTAAAGGAGGGACAGCAAACTGTTATTTGTATTCAGCTATGGTGTGAAGCACCAAATCTTGAGAGTCAGCAATGACAGGAGATATTCAGCAGCTTTAAAGCCACTGCAAAATGATGCTGATTGGTTTGATGCCACAGAAGGTATAACTTAGTACTAAAGCTATATTTTTTGGTCCTGTCATTATGGGATAATTATTTTCTGAAAATTTGGACATGAAATTTTAATGGAAAGAAGTCTAGTTGCTGAAAACAAAAATAAATCTTGGAGACTGGGTTCTGTACTCTATTTATGGTTGCTGGGAAAGTGTGGTACATATCCAGAGTGAAAGTATTTAGATTAGAAAGGTTAAACATGGCTACTTGTTTCATAACTCTTCCTGTAAAAGATAAATGGGTCAAAATGGTGAACTGCAATTATGGCTGGATTAAATCAATACTAAACTAAGGTAACACTTCCTACTGAAGCTGTATTTGTTGCTGTAGAAGAACTAGAAAGGACAATAGCATTTTAAAACAGCATCTTTAGGGACCCTTAAAGTTCTTAGCTTGATGTTAAACTCTTTGAGCTGCAAAGAATGGCTTTAATGAGAATAACAACAAAGTAAGGGCAGAAGGAAGTAAGGCAAGAATAGTAGTGGCACAGGTACTTCATCCTGTCTTTAAAAAAACAAATTACAAAAAAAAAAAAAAACGCCAAAGATCCGCAACCAAAACTACTCTACTAAGAGCCGTATCTAAGGAAAGCTCTCTTAAACATGAGTTGCTATGTTTGGCTTGATATTATTAGGTCTCATCTTTTCAAATGTGTAGATGGTTTTTCAAGTAGATTTCGGGATACGTAGACTAGATCTAGCTTAATGGAAAAGAGGTGTCTGCTAAGAATAACAGAAGACAGGTTACAGGCATAGCAAAGATAAGGAGTTTACACAGAACAGAGGTTTTGTTCCAGTAGAAAATCTGAGGTCGAGTGTCCATTTCAGCAGAATAGTATTCTGTGGCATAAATCCAAGAAGCAGCTTTCAAGAGTTAAGATGATTTACTAGCTACTCTAACACTATCCTGTGGCAGGTGTAAGTAGTGTTTACGTTTGAAATGACCCTGTTAGCTCTGATACTTCGATGACTTAAAGCCGTATTTTTCCTTTGAGAAAACAGCTGTGCTTTTCTGTTAATCTTAGTTGATAAGTAGATAAATAATCCTGCAGTTTTTCCTCCTTTAGAAGTGAACATTGTGTATCTAAGTGAAAAACTTTCTCTGCAAATGTTTTGCAGTTTAGTGCATTGGGAGCAGTTGGAAATTGTTTCAGTACCATAAAAAGAGAACTTATTCTGTAACTTGTGGTGGAATGTACTGCTATGTTGATGTGTTGTTTTTTTTAGTTTAGGTGGTAGGTTTAATATTCTAACTTTTAGATGCATCTTAATTGCAGGTATTCAAAAAGCCATGAATGTTTCCTGTAAAATGTTTCAGGAGACCAGGTACAGGAGTAGGTGAATATAAGATGTAATAGGAACATTGTCCTGTTCTGTAATAGCAAGGTGCACTAATGTAGACAGGCAGTGCAGAACACATTTCTGCATGGTCCTCAAACTACCAAGTAAATGTTTCAGCTTTTAAAAGACTTAAAAATGATATTGAAAAGAGCCCTATTTGATGGGGGGGAGAGTGGCAAAGAGTTTTGAAATGCTGTTTTTTGTGAAGTTGTACTTGTTCATGTGATCAAAAGTACAGTGCAGTGGTGTGAAACTATTTCTGAAAGCAAAAATTTAGGATGATCATTAATGGTTCTTGCAGACCACCTTTCATTCATTTTCTTCTGTGATATACTTGAATTTTAATGTTTAAATTTAACTGAAAGCAAGCAAAAAAAACATCTATTCAAGTACAGTACCAGTCAGGAATGTTAGCCCGGCTCTGATTCATATGCAACATCAACTTACAGTTGACTTGCACAGTAATGCAGCAACATAGAACAAACAGAGATAAATGTCACCTGGCTTTAGCTCTGCTCTGTAAGTCAGAAAATTGAGGATATTTTGCTATTATGACTCCTAATGCAGTCTTCATTAAATAAGCATTGGAGTTAGGTTGCGTCGCTACGCCTTTGTCACGGGTGTGTTGAAATTTACACTTACATTTTTTTCTGGGGAATTCTGCATTTTACAGTCCACAGTCAAGTTTCACATAAACTGTTTTACTGTTCATTTCTACAGTATTCAGACTTCTATGCAGAGAGAATAATTTTCCTCAACTTTCTTAAAGCATACTGTTACTTACAGTGCTAATTACAAAGGTAAGTCCTTAACAAATGTCAAAACTATTTTCAGACTGGCTGTTAAGAAGGAAATGTGGCAACTTTATTGTATAGACATAAAACTCAGTAGAGCACCCAAATTTTCTAGACACAATTTTCACCGTTCACGTTGTTGTTTCTTAAGTCAGAAAATTATTTCTAAATTTTAGAACAGTCTTAGGGAATCTGCTTGATTCTGCCAAACTGAAAATTTTGAAATTTACTTGTGTGTTACTGAAGCCCTTGAAGTTGCCTGAGGCGATAAGGTTTATTTATTTATGAAAAACAACAAAAAACACTGTAAGAAATATAAATTCATATTCCTGGCTAAATAACTGCTGCATAATCTCAAAACTCCCATGCAGATTTTAGTGTTTCTTCTTGAAACAAATTTAAGAAAAATGCCATTAAAAACAAGCCAATGCCTTTTACATAGCGTAAAGCTTTAAAATACATATATAATGTAAAATGCACCAAGATGAAAGCAATGCTATTTAGAAGTTTATGGCCTAAGGTGTGTATTTATGTTTTTATTTGCAAACTTACTTTATTTGAGGGAGCATTTTGATGCATCCTGTTAGAACACAAGCATCACAAATTTTGTGAAAAGATGGCAGCTTCGTAATCTGAAACATTTAAAAATATTATTCAAGCATTAGAGCCGTGACAGAGAAGTTTTATCTAACGGTACAATTGAAACTTAAAACTTTAAAATAGATTTGATGAGTCAAAATTGCTCAAACAAAGATTTTTGAAATGAGGCAGAAGATGCAGGAAACTGTGCTATTCTGCAGCCTATTGTTTCCTAATGGCTTTTCATAATGTTTGTTACTTTTAGTCCTTTTAAAATCAGTTGTTCTAAAAATTGGCAGAGCTTGTAGCTTGATGGATCTCAGAATTCCTGCTGAATGGTTTGGATCCATCCAAATGGATCCATTTGAAATTCATTTAAAGTTAATATTTCTAACTAGTTGAAACTAAAATCATCACGCTTTAGTAAGTTTGATTTCTGAATACTTATCTTGTAAAGCAAGTGTGTGAAAGCTTTTCCTAAGAATGTGTAACCCTTATATGGGACAGGATTCCCTCTAATGTTTTTCTTACCTTACAAAGATCAGGAAATAAATGCACTTGGGGGCAAGTTAATTCATTTAAAGACATTCTGCAGCATTTGTACAAGAGAGGAGTGTGCTCAGATCTGTAACAAGAATGTATTTGTGACCATTAATGACATACAGAAACCTTTTTTGGCAAATGTTTCTTTTGAAGCCATTTACCAGAGCAGTATGATGATGGAGTAAGCCAACATCATTATAGAGCTTAGTATTCTTGGGGACTCCAGCCATTGTTCTTAATTAAACTTTTGCCTGAATTGTCTAGTCTCTGAGTTTTCTACCCTATATCCTTTTTTCTGAGTGTCACTACAGAGCTGGTCTGGAGGAGGTCCTTGAGCTCAGAGCGTCGCGTTCAGTTATGGCCAGGTTTGGATGTGTAGTGCGAAGGCAGGCAGTTCCCTTGGATACCCAGCTGGCTCCTTCCCGAGGCTACAGAGATGGGTGTTGGCTACAGGCCACAAAGCCTTGGGACAGACCTGCGGGCATACAGTGCCAGAATCTCTTTGCAGCTCTGTCAGTTGGCACTAAGCTTTCCCTATTACTGTTACTACCTGCACGTCTGATGTAATTACTGACAGTGCCTTCTTGAGTACTGTTGCTTGAATCAAACAGAACTAAACATTCAGAGCATTTTTCTCTTCTGACTGCTGCACCGACTCATATTTGATTTTAAATCTACAGAAGAAACCCACTTGTATGCGTAATGAGAGTTGTGGAATTTATTGCTTCAGCATAATGTGATGCAGGCTTTCATTGTGTAGTGAGAAGACATTCTTTCTTACTGAGCTGCTTTGCCATACGCTGTGCATATGAAAATTTTCAGTATGCTTTTCAGTCTTATATGCCGAGATATTTCAGTACAAAGACCATATTCTCAGATATGCTTAATTACTAGGAGCAACAGGAAATTTCAGAATAGGGCCCAGAAGGCTTAATAGATTCTAAAATATTTTGAACTGTGGCCTCTAGCTAAGGCACATAACCCTTTGTGGAATAATTTATTCCTTTATATAAATCTGTTGATTAAAAAAAATTGATTTCAGATATTCTCAATGGAAGTGATAATCTCTGTCAAATAATTCTTTTAGCAAAACACAAAAAAAGACCCTTTGCTTATAATAAGACGCTTTTTGTAGAAAATTGGTGCTCGGAAAACCGAGGTGATCACATACAAACAGGCTTCTGTGTAAAATGAATGACCTTTCCAGTTTCTTATCTGAAGATTTTGAAAAATAGCAATTTCTGTTATGAAGTCTCTGTCATCAAGTGACTATGGGGAGCTTATAGAGAATGTGAAGTCAGTCTCTTGCCAGAGGTGCACAGTGAAAGGATGAGGGGGTATAGATGCAAAGATGGGGGATAGGAAGTGCAGCTTGTGCATCTTGAAATTGTTTCCATAGGGGGTTTGTTTATATGTTGGAATGGGTGGCCCAGAGAGACTGTGGAGTTATCATTTCAAATACTCAAAACTTGACTGGTTGTCATCCTAAGCAACTTAATCATAAAGAAGCTTCAGCTTTGAAGTTGGTCCTGCTTTGAGAGTTGATAACAGCTAGCGAGTCATCACATGGCCCATACAACATTAATTAACATCTCTGCAGTTCAGATTTCGAAGAATCAAGATTTGAGAATGTATCACATTCCTTTTCACATAGACAGAAACTTGGTTTTCCTTGGTAGCATAGGGAAGAATGTTCTCCTTTGTATGAAGCTTGAAAGGCATCTAGTTATCACTGATGGTTAGAAAAAAGAAATTCCTGTACGGAAACACAGTTGCCACATCAAAGAATTCTGGATGTATGTTTTTGACTTTAGAAGTCTTCTATCACCATTTACATAGAGCTCTGTGAAGAAATCAGGAAATTAAACACAGTATTTTTTGTTAGTTTTGTAGGACTTTATATAAACTGACTTGCAGAGTAAGACCATCTAATTGAGATATGCAGCAAACTCCTAATATTTAAATTTGTTTCACAGGGATAAGGGCCTTAATAGTAAATACCCTTGGTGGATTTTAACAGCTAAGCTTGGATAAAGTCATGTTAGATTAAAATGAACAATTATCTCTTGAGTTCTGTATTGCTAAATTTAGTATCAGGCAGTGTAATAAATCTGTTGATTGTAGGTTTAATGTAATTCTTTAACAAGATTTGCTTGGGAGTGGTACTATGGTACAGATGTGTTTGTGTGAGTTAAGCTTTGAAGGTCAAGCAGTTGTACCTTTTTAAGCTTTGAAAAATAATATTCAGATAAAAGGCTGTGTTCCTTTTGAAGTAACATGGTTACCAATAATATGGGTTCTGGCCTTTTAGACTTAACTGTCTTTATCTGATTTTTTTAGGCCTGAGTGAAGAGAACTGTTAGCCACATTACCCAATTCATTGGGAATGAAGGAAGAAAATCTTGTTAATTATTGGAAATTATGCTAGTAACTATATATATTCATTTTCCAGCATTAATTACTGCTATTTAAATAATGAAACCAAGGGAACATAGGCCTACTCAATACGACTGTTTTTATTTTCAGGAACTTTTTAGTGCTTTTCTCTGTGAAGTTAGAATTAAGGTTAAACTTGTCTGATTCGTGGGCACTTTTGCCCTGCCTTTTGGAGTTAATATACTTGGCAGCATTCAGTAGCAGCAGTTTTTGACTTCCTAGGTAGTAGTAGAGCTTTCTTTGTTCATACATGTCCATGATTAAAAAAAATCCAAACAAACAAAAAAGAAAAACAAACAAAAAAAAAATTTGGCTTCAGTGGCCAAACTTGATTAGTGTATTGGACTTCTCATTCTCCTATAAATAAATAAATTGAGAGATTTTTTCACTGTTTCTTTAAGTAACTCTAATAGAATCGCATTGGACTGTGATGTGTTTGACTTAATTGCTGAAAGTCATCTGGCTTGTCTGTGTTTCTTCTTAGTCCTGAAATCCAGTGAGGATCTAGCTATTAGATCACTGTGCAGGTATAAAGCAGATGCAAAGGTAATTGGAGAAAGTATTCTTGTTTCACACTTGCCTGCCAAACAGCGTCTACATGAGCAAATAGCCATTCACACAAGTTGCTTATAGGCAGTGAGAGCTGAAGGGTAGTATAAACCATTGGAAGGTTCATTCAGTGTCACTGTGGTACCCTGGAGGTAGAGTAGCGAACATCAATGAACTGTTGACTGTTTAACAGTATGTTTAATTAGAGCTTAATACATGCTACTTGACTCAGTAAAATATAACGTGCCCTGATGGTGTAAGGTGGTGGGGAGATTGGTGCTGTTGCTGCTAGTGGTGGTTGCAGTGGGCAGATCTGAGTGGGACCTGGTGAATGCTGTTGGTCTCAAGCCTTGTCGGGTGTCCGCATGCTTACTTACTGCATCGCTGTGGTATTAGTAACCTGACTGTTGTTAATGGTGCCATCTAGCCATGTTCTGTGCCAGGTTGATTGATTAACATTCAGGAGTCGCGTTGGTGATAATTGCTCTGAAATTACCTCTCACGCAGTAGTTATGGAGGGGTGAGGTTCAGCTTCTTTTTGTAAGAAACTCATGAAAGATTCTCTGTCTATAAATAGGAGTAATAAATGCGTCAACAATTTAATCAATTTTCCACTCTTAATGGAAACAAATTATTTTTAATATGCTTCATTTCACATTTGGTCACAGTGCCAGTCAGTCAGGTCTAATTAAAGCTCAGTGTTCAAATTGCATCGAGAATCAAGTCTCATAATTTAGAAAGCAATCTTCAACAGATAAAACAAACATGGAGTTTGTACTTTTTTTTTTGGTTAGTCTTCTCCCTTGTGCAGTACTATGAAAGTACTGTTTTAAGATGTATTAAAGAAAAAAGATTTATATTTTGAGGAGGGCTTAGAGGTGCTATTCTTGCATACTAGAAATTATTTTTATTTTTTAAAACTCTGTAGTGGACAGATTTTCCAATGTCCTCGTAATCCCCCTCTCTCTCTCTCTATCTCTGTGTGTGTGTAGTCACAACTCCTGGGGACTTTTTGACTTCTGTAAATTTGCTGAATTTACATTTCTCTAAGAGGTGGAAAACCACTTCCTTTTCCTTTTGCTAATGTCAGCCTTCTGTAATGACTCTTCTACAGTATGAAATCAAGTATTCAGTGTTAACCTCCAGGCTTATTGTTAATGTGATTCTTCCTGAGATTGTTGAAGAAGAAATTAAAAAGATTACTATATGTGCCAACTGTATTAGAGTAAACATGGCAGTAGCTTGTACAAAACGATTGATTTCTTCTGCCAGGCTGTTGGTGCTAGTATTGCCTTAATGTGAAAGGCCAAAGAGAAATAAGATGTTTAAAGTAAATGTTGTAAAGAGCTGTTTGCACTAATTTGAGGATGTGCTATTGAAATTTATTAAAAGATTCTAGAATCAAAAAAAGAGAGGAGAAAAAAATCCACAAAAATCTTTTTGTCAGTTGTGTGATATTTTAGGAATAAATTTGCTTGTGTAAGTTTGTTTCCTTTCTCATACTAAATTAATGGTATATTTGAACATGAGGTTCACATAGGTGCGTCACATATTATTTAGAAATATTGACAGTTTGTTCAACTGTAGAAAACTACTTCTGACTTATAAGCTATGGGTAATTTCTTAATGAAGCTTGTATGATGATTTTCAGTAAACAAAAGGTATATCTTAAAATTTTTTCTACTGTGCTTCTGGTTTCCTGGTGTTTATCAGGCAACTGATAAGCATTACATGTTTCACAGCAGAGTTCTTGAATTGAGCCACAGTTTATTCTTACTCAGTTTACCTGGGAAACGAGTATGACACTAGTTCCTTGACACTGGGTAAGGATAGAAGACAAAAGGCAACAGTAATTCAGTAAACGTCATTTTGCCAAGTGCTTTTGGATTTCTTTTTGACTTTGTCAAATTCCATGTCTTACAGAATCATAGAATCACTTGGGTTGGAAAGGACCTTAAAGATCATCAAGTTCAATTGCAGCCTATCCGTACTGTCTTTCTGACAGTGATGCTAAATATTGGGCAGGAGGGTCTTTTTGCGTGCACGCATGTGTGTGTATGTGTGTAATTGTTTTCCTTTGAACTTTTTTGACAGGCCACAGAGCTGTGTATATTGGCGTTCATGTCCCGTTTGGAAAGCAAGGTCGTCGACGGCATAGACATCGTGGGCATAGACATCACAGAAGAAAAAAAGAAAAAGAAACTGATACACAAGATGGCAGAGAATCTCCATCATATGGTAAGAAATTTGTCTGGAGTTCTTTGTGTCTCTTGAAAATAAGCTTATAATAGTTACTTTGTGCTCAAGCGCTTGTGCTGTTTCTTCTATTCTTACTGTAATTGTGTTTTTATCTTCAATCAGGCAAACATTTTGTTGTTTTATATAGTCATGAAGTGTTGGGCTTCAGGTGTGTAAATGAGTGTTCAGCAGCCTGCACTGAATTGGACTGAGTTTATAATACTGTTTTAGCATAAAAATATTGGCTATCTGCATTAAACTCAATTTCTCATTTTGTGATCTTGTATTTTCTGACACTCAATACTTTAAAAAATATGGGTAGAGCTACAAAGCAGCATTTTCATGGTAACTTGATCCATAATCTTAAAATACTTATTAGAGTTTTCCAGTTGTCTGATAGTAAGGAGTTGTACTGCCTCCTGAGATTTACTTTTTATGGATTTCTTTGAATATATTGGATTTGGGACAGAAACAATCTACTGTAGATCTTTGTAGATAATAAATACTGTTTTCAAGAGCTTTTTTCAGAAAAAGTTTATTGGATGATGACAACATTGCAAAAGCAGAATTTAGTTCTGAGTTTATTAGTAATTCAGATCTTTCATCTGAATCTAAAAAATACTCTTGAAGATAATTTTGTGCTGCATGCTTCTTACTGGGACTGGAAAATGTAACTGTTACATTTTATTTCTTCTATAATAGAAATATAAGTTATTTTAGTTGTTGAGTTTCTCCTTTTCTTCAAGACACACCATCCCAACGAGTGCAATTTATCCTGGGTACTGAAGATGATGATGAACACATTCCTCATGATCTCTTCACTGAAATGGATGAACTTTGCTTCAGGGATGGAGAAGAGTATGAGTGGAAAGAAACTGCAAGGTAAGCTAAAGGTAGATTGTTTCAAGGTGTATCTTGTAGTGATTTTATTTGAAAGAACTGCAAACTAGATCTGTGTTGGAATTTTCTTGAACTGTAGGAGTTTTTCAGTTCAGGCTCAGAAAACTGAAACTTCTACTATCGTTGTCAAATTCTGGAGAAATTAATATGGCTTCTTAAAAGACCCTGAATTTCACTGCTGCAAGTTGTAGCTTTGTGAAAGCTACAATATTCCTTTAATACACGTGCTTAACCATGTAGTGCAGAATTTACTGTCTCAGAGAAATTTACTCTATTATTGTTGATAATAAATAGTGTCTTTTTTTACTCAAATCTAAATGATATTGGGTATTTACATATGTTGTTCTTTGGAAGGTCTTTTAATTTTTTGTTTGTTCTGAAAGATTGTGTGTTTGTTCTTTGTAGGAGGCCACAGTTAATTTTTTTCCTTCTACATGTGTTGTAATATGCGCTCTTCCAGATGCAGTGCTTCCGATTACCTTATTGCATTCTGACTTTTGCAGAAGTTCAGCTTCTGTTATACCTGTGAATTAGAATAAAAGCCAATTAATAGTTAAACCCTAATGTTACTTAACTCTTGAATGTCTGATTTGGCATCCTAGAATCAACATTATATGCAATGCATTTCAGACAGTTTTTTAATCCTAAAATACAGATGAAACTAAGACATGCAAATCAAGTGACATAGTCCTACACTGTTCTTATGAATTTGTGGAGATAGGTATTGTTTAAACCTGATGAAACAAAATGGACTAGAACTAAAAGAGCTCAGCCTGGGCAAAGAGCTAGATAAGTGTTCTAACTGTTAATCTGCTCAGCTTTCTGAGAAAGGGAAGTCAGCATGTACTGATGTATCTCCCTCTTCAGCATTGCTTAGAGCCACAGAGGGAAGGGCTTGCCAAGTTGTCTGTTTTCCGGGACAAAAATAAATATTTGTATGTGTATTCATTTCAGGTGGCTAAAATTTGAAGAGGATGTTGAAGATGGTGGTGATCGGTGGAGCAAGCCTTATGTAGCAACTCTGTCTCTGCACAGTCTCTTTGAACTGCGAAGCTGTATTCTTAACGGGACAGTCATGTTGGACATGAGAGCAAACACGCTAGATGAGATAGCAGGTTGCAGCAAAACTTTTTTTGGAATACTTTATTTCTAAATTTTAATCTCTACTTGAAATATACTTTTAAAATATTCTTGAAAATAAGGTATTGAAGAAATAGTTATGTACATCTGCAGTTTTCTTCATCTGATTATAAAGAGCTGGTTGCTCACTTAAAAGGAGCTCTGCTGGTTGAGTAGCACCTCCTTTATTTGCATGTTTTTAGGATGAAGTCTAGAATCTACCTTTGTTCTGATTTCTGAATGTGTTCTTTGTCTTTACTTCTACAGATGAAGTATAAATATCTTTCAGAGCATTTTAGGACTTATTTGTGTTCTTTAGTACCATAATTATTAATCATAACTTGGCTGATGTTAACTGGATGCCATTAGTGCATTTGAGTGTTGCACATCTATTATTTTTTTCACCTTTGTAAGAGGTGAGCAGAAGTAAATTACACATTTAACCTACTGTGTTGAATGGCATCACTAATCACATGGTCACTTTGGGTACTGTAGAATCATCTTGGAAAGCTTTTTTTTAAAATCAGAGTTGTACTTGTTTAGCCTGAATGCCTTTGAGCTAGTTTCACCTAATTTTCGTGGTATCTCTTGCTACAGGTGCCACACAGTGGAATGCCTGCTCAGCAATCATGCTAGGCTTAGGGCCACCCAACACGCTTGAGAAGGACGAGGTGTTTTGGCATAAAAAAGTTGGCATAGCCAGAATTTTTTCTTTTAAGTCTTCAAATTTTTCGTAGGAAATTGGCATTCCTTTCCTATTTTCCTGACTTGCTAAGGAAAAGTGTACGTGGTTTATAAAGGCAATCGATCATTTGATTGAGTTTTATTACATTAATTACAGAAGTAATATAAGTTTATAAGAAACATAGTTACTGCTTAATTCTGTGTAAACAGTGCAAAAAGTAAAAGAAGTAAAAAAAAAAAGAAGTAAAAAAAAAAAAAAAGAAATAAAAAAAAAAAAAAATAAAAAAAAAAGTAAAACAGTTTTTTAATAGCAAATATTTTAGGTGGGTCTCTTACATATGAAGAGATTGCATAAATTTGTTTGAAGTTAATTGTTGGTGGCATTATGAAAGTATACTCTGCCAAGAATTATTATCCTACACAAGGCTATAAATGTATATCTCAGTTCCCTGAATAGGTGTTCGGTTTTCCCTTAAACAGGCAGAAGCCATAGCATAAGAC
Organism: Lagopus leucura; assembly: GCF_019238085.1. Classification (NCBI taxonomy): domain Eukaryota; kingdom Metazoa; phylum Chordata; class Aves; order Galliformes; family Phasianidae; genus Lagopus; species Lagopus leucura. Next base: position 13,346,476 of record NW_024962334.1, read on the forward strand.
TGTGTGTTACCAGTGATTCCCAAAGGAGGTTGTACTGTACTGGCAAGGACTTTATGGCATATAATTTTGCTTGTAAAGCATTTTGAGCCATAACTTTTTTCACTGTGAAAAGTGCTATGCGATTACGGCTTATCATTGTAGTTCATTGATGCGCTAGTTAAGAATAGAAAAATACGTTGAAAAGTTATGTGTCACATAGGGCAATTTTGGTTTTACAGGTGTGTGTGTTTCTGAGTAAAAATAACTACATAATCACAGCAGACTTTCATCTGTGTGAGCATACTGATGAGATGCACCTTTGAAACTTGATAGTTTGCCAGTTGATGCATCAGTTTTAGCTGATAAAACTAGCTTTCATTTTACATTTCCTTTTTTTAAAATGTGTGCATCACAAGCCTCAGGAGCTCGAGTCATCTGAAAGTAACAGAAGTTATGGAATTCGTTCCATTATCTTACAACTATCCTTCTAGTGTAGTTGTATACTTTCAAAATAGGGAACACTAGGTTAAGGCTTTAAGATGTCTGTTGTGTATTCACTTTTAGTTGAATACACAGGTGTTTCTTTTTTGAAAGGAAGTTGCAATTGAAACAAACCATAAAACATTAAGTAGCTTATTTCTTAAAATGATACTACTAGTATTTTATGATCTACATTCTCTGTTTTACTTATTTACTTGTTTAATGACATCTTTGAAAATTTCCCGTGGATTCTTGAAGATGGCATTGATGTTGAAAAGGCACTTCTGTTTATCATATAATTCATTTTTTTTTTCATATGATTTGTTGCAATTACAGTGTTTGGGTGTGTGGAAGGATAGCTACGTATATAAACATTTCATTTTTCTGTTTTTGCTCTTCTGTAGATATGGTCTTGGACAACATGATTGCTTCTGGCCAACTGGATGAATCCATAAGGGAGAATGTGAGAGTGGCACTTCTGAAAAGGCACCATCACCAGAATGAGAAAAAATTCAGCAATCGGATTCCTTTGGTTCGGTCTTTCGCAGATATAGGCAAGAAACATTCTGACCCTCACTTGCTTGAACGAAATGGTGAGATAAGTTGTAGTGTCCAGTTTGTTCTAACCTGTTACAAAATGTTTTCACTGGGAGATGAAGGAAAATTCAGCTGATAATTGCAGATAAGTGTTTTCTTCTTGATAAGCAATGAACTAATAGTAACAGTGTATGCCATGCATAGCTATGGATGATGTTTCTGTATATTTTTGAATTCACTCAAATGCTTCACTCCTGCCTGTATATGTAGCATGCATTATTATTTTGAAGTGTAGAAGTAGATGCCCTAATGCTTTTTAGGGTATGCTTGAATAAAATATGTAATGTTTGAGGGATTTCATCATTGTGGCATAGTTTCATATGCTTGTCAGGTAGCTACTGCTTGCTCATTTAGTTTATGCAAGAGAATTTGCTTTGTGATCATGTTGTGAGTTCAGTGATGCTACCAATTACTGACTTTTAATTCAGTGTTATTTTTACATGGTGAGAGAGCTCACTATTCTAATGGTGAAGAAATTACTTTTATCTAGGACACAGTTCTTGCCATGTTTTCTGTAGAACATTCTGCCTGGGCAAGAAAAAAAAGTGCATGAGAAATATATGCAGTATTTTTAGAGACTTTAAATGCAGAGCAGTTTAATTCTGTTTTTATGGCTTGTTTCCCTCTGGTTTTTTTTGTTTGTTTGTTTGTTTGTTCTTGTGCTTTGCATTAGCTAAGCCATGTGAAATTTCAAGCTAAATTTATTAGTATAGTGAAAGCTTAATACTGATTTCATGAGTCACTCCTTGCAACAAAGTTCCTTTCCAGTCTTTGGAAATGTCTCATATGCCCTGCTTGTTTAAGTGCTTGTTGGGTTGAATCCAGGTTCAGTGTGTTTGTGGAGTGTTCTCTAGTCCGAACTTTCTGATGCATGTTCTTAGCTAGTGAGTAAACGATGCATACTTTTCACTGATAGTTTCAGAATCAGTTTTTCCTAGAAAGGAAATGTGACTGAGTAAAAGTACAATTTCTTCCATGTAACTTCTGACTTGTTCTTTTTTGTTTAGCGAATGTGCAAGTTTCAAATATAAACTTGGTTTTACCCATTCTTTAACAGCTGTATCCCCAGGGTTGATTTTTTTCATACGCTTGTTAACTTTTCCTTTATTGTCATAAAGTCACCCTCTACTAAACTGGTAAAACAAACACACATGTATAATAATTTTTAGGAACCTTGTACACATGTATATTTAGTTTTAAGACATCTGATGTTCATAACTCGGACATCCTTACTAGTCCAGTGCAGCTGTTATTCATAGTGATTAATACAGATAAAATCAAACAATTTGCTTTGGCACTCCTGACTTCACTGTATTGCTATTATAATTGCTCAACTCTAAGACATCAGTTCTTATTTTAAATCATTTGTATCTGTAGGACCCACTTTTCCATGCTGCAGGGGAATGTGTGTGATGTTTACCTAGGTATACTTTCTGTGCCTCTGTCTTGCAAGTTGTTCTGAAGTTGTCAAGTGTATTGGTCTCTGTAATAGTGCCTAGTATAAATGTGAGACTAAATGTCCAGTTTGGTATTTCGGTTTTGCTGGATGGCATATTATGTGAAAGTAGCATGGCTTTGATTTCATGGATTGTAGGAGAAGTAATTGTTTCTCTTTTCAAGGTGACTTTCATCCCAGGTGTTTTTCTCTCCTTTTTTTGTTGTTGTTGTTGTGAATAGAACTAAGCTTTCTAATGGAAATATGAAGATACAGTCTCTGTTCCTGCTTTAGAAAGAACTAGAGTCCATGACAAACTGAAACCTTGAAGGACCTATGACAAAAATATTCTCTTTGACATGAAAGTAGTGGGGATGAATCCAGTGGAGACTGGATGGGAGAAGAAAATTCACAGTGAATTTTGGAGAGATGTGTTTGATTTTAGGCAGTTTGGGGGTATTTGGTAAGTCGCAGTAAAAAAGATGGAGATGGAATCATGTAAATTCCTCTTTATGGCCTCTTTAAGACTATATATTGAGACTACACCTGGCTAGAAAACTTACAATTAAACAAGAACTCTGTAGGAAGACAGTAGCATGTAATATGATTTGATAGTTCAATCATGTTGTTTTTAAAAATATTTTCATTAAAAATATTAATTATATATAATGAATGGAATTAATTGTGAACTCTTGTAATGTATTAACTGCTGAAGATTTTTATGGTAGTTTTTCTTGATGGCATTAAAGGTAGCTGCTGTGTGATTTGGAATAAGTTCTAGGAAACGTTGAGAGTTTGAAGAGATACCATTTTTTAGTTTTGTTCTTATATTAAAAAAAATTCTTGCCAATTTTAAAACAATATCTTCTCCCACATATCTTTGGTGTTCTGATTAGTACTTTCGAGTAACTTCTGACTTCTCTAATGTCTAAAATCAGATCTGCTCTTACCTTGTCTCACTTGCATGAGTATGACACTTTTGGCCCATAAAACTTGCAATTTACTATGGAAATTGTTAATCCATATTTGTTTCTGATTTAGTATGTCCCTGTTGTAAGCCTCATGGTGTTTCATTTGTTTTATCTCAGGGGAAGGCCTTTCAGCCTCCCGCCACTCTTTGCGAAGAGGTCTCTCTGCCTCAAATATTTCCCTGAGAGGAGAAAACCGTTTGTCAGTTCTTCTCAATTACCTTCTTCCCTCTTCAAGAGCTGGAACTCCGGCAACCTCAAGGTGTACAACCCCTGTAACTACCCCTCAAAATACACCACCCTCCAGTCCTACCTGCAGCCACCCACCAAGCACAAGTGCCCAGCCAAGTCCACTTCAGGGCAAGGATATTCCTTCAGTAATTATCCATCCACCTGAGGAGGACTTAGAAGTGCAGGAAAGCCAGGAAGAGAAGACAGAGGAGAATTTTGGCAAAACACCAGGCAACTATCGAAATTTAAACTATCCACGTGTGATGCTTTCTGCATCAGGATCACTGCATTGTGATGTTTTTGGCACATAACTTGGGCACAAGGGATTGTGATAACGGTTACTTCTGCCTGCATGTTTTATTTCTTCTCACTTGTGACTGCTTTCTTGTTCAGCACTTCTAACTTCTTAGCTTTTTAATAAAAGCTCGCAAAAAAATTATTTATTTAACCTTCATTGGCATAGTTGAAAAGGAATAAGATTTTAAAACATAATATGCAAGCAAAATGGCAAAAAAATGTTGGCCTTTTTCTATCATTCACTTAGAGTCCATGCCAGGTTTTGTTTTTATTATATTTTTGTCAGTGGATGAAGTAATGTTTTACACAAGTGATTGATATTCAGAGCTAGCTACAGCTGAAGTCTTAGTGAAGTGTTAGTGAGGACTATAAAAACAATTAGGAAGGAATCAGTAGTCAATCTTATCTATAGATTAGTTTTATTATGAAGTTGTTGAACAGACTTATTTTTACTTTTGCACTTCTAAAAAACAGGACAGTTATAAAGCAGTTTGATGGAATGGGCAGATTCAATGCATCTATACCTGCTTCCAGGAAGCTTTCCATTACTGAGGTGTTTCAACATCAGACATTATTTTGTTGTTTGATATGCAACAGTAAGGTAAGGTAGTTCAGAACATTCATAGGTCAGATTTCAGTAATTTATTAGCTGGCTTGCTTACTGGATAAATCTTGTTCTTTAAAGGGACAATCTTGCTTTTTAGCCTTCAAGCTCCTGCTGCATTTATTTTTTCTTTCAGAACTTCTTTCCTGCCATAATCGAGCTTTTAGGTTTTTCTGCTTTGTATCTATGTGTATTCAAAATAAACAACAAGAGCAGCTGATTCCACCCAAGTCTTTCATCAGAGAAGTTTTTCTTGCTTTCCTTCCTTTCTTATTCAGTAATTAGATTGAAAGATTACTGGACCTTAGTTCCCCCTGAACTGCTGCTGTGCACTGTATTTGATTGTATTTGAAAAATACAATTTGTTTTGTTGTTTGCATGTATTTAGTGTAAGTATCCTTTATTTATTGATTAATGTTTTACCCTTCCAACTCTATCTGTTCATCTCCTTACTAGGATTAGTTTCAAGGTAAAACAGAGCACACTGCTACATAGAGCAGTAAAAATAAGCTAACAGAAAAGGCTGTGGTTATCTGTCTTTTCACATTTTGCAGTCAAGCTGCTTGAATGAAAAGAGTAGATTATTTTACAGACCATGACCTTGAGTTGATTAGAGACCTCCAACCTTACTTCAATTCAGAAAAGTGAACTAAAACCCCTCTCTGCCTCCATGAAGGAAAATAAAGATAATTCATGTGAAGACCAACCTCTCTTATGAATGACCTTTCTAAGATGCTTTACTTCTGGTTTATAATTAACAGCTGTAATTAGTTTTCAGTTCTCTTATTTTCTGCTTGTCTGACAGGAGTGCCAGACCCAAGATCTCAAGAATCCAACAGAAGGCAAACAAATGATTGAATACTGGTGCTATTACTATCACTAGTAAAGCTTTCCACCAGAATCTCCCAAGTCACATTCGGATTACTTTTGTCTCTCAAGGAGTTGTTTCTCATAATCGGAAAAATCTGAAAGGGGTGTTTTCCCAGTTAGTCCATAAGTAAATGTCTTTCCAGGGAAAGATGAACACCAATAATGATGGAATACAATTTTGTTTTCAGTTGGTTTTCTCCCCACCCCCAGTTTTTAATTTGACATTGTCTGACCACAGAAAGACGTCTTCCTTTCAGATGCTTTTGAAGACATTCTCAGACTGTGATTGCAGGCCTGTAACTGAACTAATCTCTGTCTTGTGAGAAGGGAACTCTGAAGCAAAAGTCATCTTTATTGTCAGAAAAGCCCACTTGTCTGAGTTCCATTTCATTTAGGGATCATGATCTGTAATTCAGAATATTGCGGCTTGCATACTTTTTCCACATCTTGATGATTGAGTTTGCCTTCTCAGTGAAGTGTTTTAATTTGCTAACAGATGGCTTATTCTTTTCAGCATTCTTCTGTCCTTGTGCTATTCAGTTTTCGTTTTCTCTTCCTCTTTTGTAAATAGCTGGAAGAATTCTGAAACTGATGTGATTTACTGTAAAAGGCAGGAAGGTGGACACACTCTCAAACTACCACTTGCTTCTATCAAGCAGTCATTAGTTTATATAAAACGAAGCAGGAGAAAGATACCCTTTAAAATTCTTTTGTCATCTCTCAAGAACAGCTTTATTTTTTTCAAACTTTGAAATGGTTGCATTATGGATTTTGTAGGATGAGCTAGGAGGGCAAATGTCTCAGAGCTAAAGATGATCACTTAAAAGTTTAACAATGTTAGTGAATTGTAATCCCTGTGAGTAACAGCTAAGGAGCTTGTTACATGAGATCTCTTAATTCACTACTAATTGTGTTATAAAGCTATATAAAATAATGTTCTGAACAACTTTCGTAAAAGTCTACTAACTGAAAATAAGTCAGAAGGCTTTTCCATATTGGATTTGTAGGAGTATGTCTTTTTTTTTTTTTTTTTTCCACCTACTGCATTTTAATTTAAAAAGAAAAAGACCTAATATTTCTTCAAGGAGAAATGTGATGTAATTTTGTCTTCAAAACTTTTCTATTTAATAACTGTTGTCTGTATGGACATAATTATGTTGGAATAGTCATGCTTAGATGTTGAGCTCAGAGTGGAAGGGTAGAAAGTGATTATTATCGGTTGAACTAACTAAGTATAGGATTTATAATGTTAACTCATTACTTGTGCATGGTTAGATTTCACAAAGGAAATTACAGCTTATTAACCTCATTTGCTTTTTTGCTTCAGGACAAACTGGCCACACCACTTAAGCTCATATAAGCTATAGAAGCTTAAGGCTTGGACCTGCATGATTTTGATTGATGATGGCACTTTGAAAGAGTTTTTTGGAAATAAATTTGGGGAACTAATAAAATGAATTCAGTTGTGATTTGAAATGCTAAATAATAACAAGTTGCTAAATAGTAAGCACAGAGGGAAGCAACTGTGCATTTCCAGCAGTAGTTAGAGTAGAACAGTAGCCAGAAGGTACCCAGTGGGGACTTTGGTTTTATTTTGACTGGAGTGATGATTGATCTAAATACAAACTGTCTGCTGTAGGCTTTAGGCTTTGTTTAGTTGTTGCTTTGGAAGCATGTTAAAGCAAGCTTAACACCACATCCAAAAGGTCTAGTTTAGACAGTTAATGCAAAATGCCCTTCTAATGCACATTAAACTGAACAAAGGAACACTCTGTAATAAAAATAAAAAAATAAGATTTAGGTTTAGTTATGCATCCTTAGACCAGTTTAAGTGCTACTTATATAGGGCAACGTGAAAGTCAGTATATTAGAACACTTGGATCACTTTATTTTTTGCACCTTTCACTGAACATGCAATTCAGCGTTAGCAAGCCATGCAAAATTGTTGTGTCTTGGTGTAGAAATCAGAGGGATGTTGTACATTTAACTTGAGTATCTTCACTGTGCATGACTCTTCAGCTAATATGCTGAAGAGACAATTTAGTACAGTAATCATCTGATTGGATTAATACCAAGAGCTTTGTTGTGCTGATTAAAGTCATGGTTTGTATGTAGTATGCTATTTGCTTGTACGGGTTTACTTTACAACCAGGGTATTGCTTCTTGTAGCCTGAGGCTTGCCAGTCTTTTTACAATTGAAATACTTGCTACACAGCAAGGTTATAGTTAGCAGGTGTTTGTTTGGTATTCAAGGTCTTCTAAATATAGTGAAGATGCTGTCTAACAACTACTGGGGTGGTTACAGTTAAAATGTCAACATTTGTTAGATTTTTCTACAATCAGAATCTTTCTTACTTTCTCATGGCGGCTCTACAAATGGCCATCATATTGTCTAAGGCAATATTTACTTTTTATTTATTTTAATCATATTGTTACTTTGAGAGCACAGTGAATTGTTAATGTTGCATTTATGATACTAATGTAGAGCACTCTGAATAACTTGCACATTTGCTTTAAGTGAGCTGCCACATTTAGTTTTAATGTGTTGCATCCTTGGTTCGCTTTCAATGCCATTTTGAACTTATCTCCTTTATTTGAACTTAGGGCTGTTAGCATCTCCTCAGTCAGCACCTGGAAATTTGGACAATGGGAAGAGTGGAGATGTTAAAGGTACTGGGACAGGTGGAAGCAGGGAAAACAGCACTGTTGATTTTAGTAAGGTAAGTCATATTAAATGCCTTTGTTTTTAGCACAAGAGCTATGTAGCAAAAATTGCATTAGCTCTTACTGCAGTCTTAGTTGCATACAAGTTGTGTGTAGTATCAGAATGTGGCATATGTTGTATATGTCAAATGTTCTGTAACTCAATGGGACTGAACTTTTAGTTTGGTGGTTGGTGAACTTTTTGATATTTTGGTAACTTAGTAAGTGTAGCCTCCTATACTATCTCATGTAGAAGGTGACTTTTTCAAGTCTGCTATAAAGGTGTATAAAAACAGTTTTATAGACAATGTGGAAGTGTGTTCTCCTAGGTGCTTTCATTTGGGGGCAAGCATGTGGCTTTTAGAGGGGATTCATTCTTTGTTTGAGTTTGCTATACAGAAGTTACTGTTCATCTTAATCACTAGGAGTTTATAATATCACATGCTGAATCAAATCTTTTGTACTACTTTAAATTCATTTCATGCCTCTTTGATAATTAAAATTTGCTGGGTAAGGTGCGTTATGGGCATTACTGTAAAAGTTAGTCTGTAGTGTCATCTGCATTGTGTAACACTAAGAAAATTGGTTTTCCACATTAAATAATTATGCTTAACAAAAGGAACTTGCACCATAGTTCTCATCTGATGATAGCAGGTGCCATTTATTCCTGCTTCTCTGTCACAGTTTTTGTGTTTTTGCTTGGCCTGTCCTTCTGTACACCTGCCTTGTCTCCTGTTGGGCAGGAGTCAGTCTCCTGGCACTGTAGTTGTGGCACACTTGGTGTGGGACTCAAGAGGCCATCTGTAAGTTCTCTAGATAGCAGTGTAATTGGTGCTTGTGCATGTATGTGTGTGGACCGAGTTCATGTGCTTTTCTGAAATTATGTGCAGAAGCAAAGCTTAGATCTCTCAACCTGTCATTCTTCATGGATGAGATGTAAATATACAAATTCTTTTTCAAAATTACAACTTCCTAATATATTTGAAATACACAACTGTGAAATAACTAACTGCATTCCAGAAACCATGAGTAATTACATGAACTCTCCTTAGCTAATTATGCTTAAATTAAGTATGTCCTATCACAGATGTCTGTCTTGATAATCTTAGAAAGATGATATGCAGTCTGGAGTCTTTTAGAATATAGTAGGAAGTAGTAATCGTACCTTACACAAAATAATTTATTGTTAGTGATTGGTAGGCTGATATTTTATGCCTATGTCTGTCTTTTCTGTATTTTGGAGTATTTATTTTGCTTTTGTATTTTTCTTTGTAGTTTTTATGTCTAGTAAATAACTGATAAGCAAAAATTTTATGTTATAGAGTTTATGTTAACAAATGCACTTGTTTCATTTTCACATGACTAGGTTGATATGAACTTCATGAGGAAAATTCCTTCAGGAGCAGAAGCATCAAATGTGTTAGTGGGAGAAGTAGATTTTTTAGAAAGACCAATTATTGCTTTTGTGAGGCTCTCTCCTGCTGTGCTTCTCTCAGGCCTCACAGAGGTTCCGGTACCTACACGGTAAATAAATGCCTGGAAAGTCTGGCTTTACTTTTTATATAAGTTAACTTGTAGTATAAGTTAATAATATTTCAAATCTCGAGTAGAATCCATACAAAATCACGGATTATCAGCTTTGAAAATCTAGACTTATGTTTAACATTGTAACAGGTTGTTTGATCATACCTCAGCCCTAGAGGAGATAACTTCATTTTCTGTACACATTGATGCACTGTTGCATACTATGATGTTTGTCAAAAGTCTGTAAATATGTGGGTTTTATTTACTTATTTAAAAAATTGCCAAAGTGTGTGTTTGTCTTCATTGTCTTCAGCATATATACTACAGCAGTGGGCAAAAATAATCTTGGCAGTGTTTTCTTCAACATGTCAGAATTTCTAGATGGTAGTTACCAAAAGAGCTCACAATGTTTCTTGGGAAACTCAAACTAATTGTACTAATGGAGCTAAAATTTTCCTGTCTTAAATTTTTCAGAATTCTACAGACTGGCATATATGGAATAGCATATTTTATTCTGAAGATACAATCTCAATTTTGGTTATCGTAGTCAAGAAAAATGACATTGAGCTTGTTGTGCCTTGAAATGAAAGTGCTACTTTTTTGACATGGGAAAATTGTTTTCCCTCCTAAAATGTCAGTTTCACCTTTTTAACTAAAAGTAGTCCAAAATGTAGAATCCCTTCCCTTCTGCTGACGCAGGATATGACTATAAGTATGTCTGATGTGTTGCTTAGAAATACATGTTGTAATACAATGTGTTGCTTGTTGAAATACATCTGTGTATTGTCAGAAATTGAGAGGGGTTTGACTCCCATTTAGGAGCGGTCATCGCAAAACTGAGAACAGGTCCTAAAGCTCTGAGGCCCTGACTGTGGGCTCTTGGCCAGTGAGAATGGCAGAAGAAATACTCATTGCATTGCAGCCTGTGGATTTTTACTCTGTTTTTTCTTTTTTTTTTTTTTTTTTTTTTTTTATAATAAAATATTTGTATATATTTGTGTTTATATATTAAAAAAAAAAAATTGGTGTGTTTTTTTATATATATATATATATATATATATTCAGCTTCTTACAATAAATACGTATATTCAATCTCTTACAACAAATGGATACTTATTTATTATATATTTATTCATTTGTTGTAAGAAGTTGAAAAATTTTATCTAATTAAGATTTCAAAGTAATTTTTTCCAGTGTTGACTTTGAAGTCTTTTCTTAGTTTTGTGGCAGTGTGTGAGATCTGAAATGGTAATGAAGACCAGCAGATTTTCTTGAAACATTAGTTTGAAAGAGGCCTCTAAATACATTCACATGAGTAATCCCAAATCTTGTTGGCTGATTTCTTCACAGGTTTTTGTTTTTATTGCTGGGACCAGCAGGAAAAGCTCCACAGTATCATGAAATTGGAAGATCAATAGCAACACTTATGACAGATGATGTGGGTGATGTATTTTAAACATCTGTAGTTAAAGACTCAAATGCTGCATTTACTGATTTGTTAATAAATGTTTTAGGGAGTGGCATGCTAAAGAAAGGGAATCATTCTGTCTAAATGAAGAATAGTAAAAACTTTTCTTGTGTTAGTGAATTAAATGGTAGTAAAATGTTTTTCCTGCTTTTCTTGTGGAATTGCATAATGTATTTCAGAAAAGCTATCTTAGGTTTCATTAATGTATTTTCATATTGGGGGATAAAGTTATTAAATAGAGCTGCATCTGCTAAGAGTGCTGTTATCAAAAGTGACACCAAACTACATGAGTGTTTAAGACGAAATTTAGGAGTGCATTCATTTGAGTCATAACAGGTATTTTCTATCAAAGTAGGATTGAATAATTAATGTGGGAATTTTACTGGGAATTCGTAGCGATATTCTTAGAGCCCTGATGGGCAGTTTTGAAGTGCACAGTGACTTAACTATGGTCATTTTACTGAGCAAAATTAGGATGTTTTAATTCTCATCTTGTATTGAGCGCCATCTACTGAATTTAGAAATACTAAAGCTAAATATCCTAATAATTCTTCACTCTTATAAGTTTGGAAATGTGAACGAGACTGGTCATTTTACAGTGGTCAACTGATCTGTGATACAGTGTTCGTTCAGCAGGCTTTAATTGCAGATTCTAATTTTTAGGTGGCCTGATTTTCAGGAATATTGTAGATCACTGAAAAAATAGTGGCTAAAAAAGACATAAAACCTAAACAGGCTTTAATTTATCTAATTTATTGTTGGAAATATTAATGGTTAGGTCTTTGGAGATTAATAGTTCAGGCTTCAGTATGTGCAGATGCAATTTAGGATCATATTCTGCAAATGGTCTTTAATAGCAAAACTAGCATGTTTTTTTTTTTTTTTTTTCCTGTGTGTAAAACGTAGAGTTTGTGTTGTAGTGGCCTGTGAAACAGTATAGCTTAGGTGGGGTTTGGTTATTTATTTATTTATTTATTTTGAACAGTAAGAAGATTGACTACCTGTGCCTCTTCAGAGGTTTATAAGGTTGGATTGAGCAGGAGGGGGGGCAAACAAAATTTCTCAAGAAAAAAATTGTTTCTGTTTAAAGCTTGTTTACAGCTTTCTGTTGTTAGTTTTTCTTGTTGATGAAACAGCCTTATTTTATGATCTATAAATGTTTGCATATGCATTGTCTCTAGTGTAAAAGTACACAAGTCTTACTACTGAGGACCTTTTAGAAATTCCCGTGCTTTTTTAAAAATAATCAAGTGTTCCTTATAATCTTTTCCTCATTCAAAAATTTAAAGGAATAAAAAATCATTGTTGGGTGCTTTCTCTTTGTAGGTTTTCCATGATGTTGCCTATAAAGCTAAAGACAGAAATGATTTATTATCAGGAATTGATGAATTTTTAGACCAAGTGACAGTACTACCTCCAGGAGAATGGGATCCATCTATACGAATTGAACCACCAAAAAGTGTTCCTTCCCAGGTAAATAAATGGAAAAAATCTAGCAGGAAGCCTCCATGTGTTTCCAAAATGCAAGTTAATTGTTCACTGAGTGTTAATGTCAGTAAAGTATCAAGAAGGCTGTCAGCAATTTGTGAGAAAAAGTAGATCATTTGTTCATTTATGAAAAAAGTATTGGATCAGTTTCCTGCTTTGTTTTTAAGAAAATTGTATTTAATCTATTTCCTTTTGAAATAGCAAAATGAGATTCTGAGGTGAAAGAAGAGTTGTAACATTGTACCTGTGTTCATACTATAAATTTTATTATTAACCTAACAGTGATCAGTAAGAATATTGTAATTGTTATAAAAACTTTATTTGCATGTTCACCATGGATTGAAAATAAATCTTAATGTTTATCAGCTAACAAATAATGTTTACTGAATGTTTATGGTATAGATAAATGTAGGTCAAGAGCCACAAGGCTTAGAATTGAGAGCAGTGGAGAGGTGTTGACTTAGGGAGCCGTGGCTTCTTACTGTCTACAACTTTCTTATTGTCTACAACTCTGCAGGGATCAAAAGTAGGGCAGAAGACTGATGCTCTTAATCAGAAGGCTGATGCTGGTGTTCAACTGCAATCTGAAGAGTCAGTGAAATGAAGCAGCAATACAGTTTATTTCATGAGTAGTGCAGGCCTACCATGTATTTCCAAAAAAAAAAAAAAAGCCCCAAAAAAACCAAAACAAAAGATACAAAGGGTTATGTTTTTTTTTTTTTTTTTTTTAAATTGTTTTTTGGAATGCAAGATCGGCTAAGAAACATATGAGGAGCTTGCTGAACAGAAGAATGACTTCTCATTTATACTTCACTAAATACTGTATTTGTTATAAACTGAGGTCAGTTTCTGATACTAGCTGGAGGCTACTGCTCTGGAAATGACTGAGGGAAAAACAACAACTTTGATTTCTAGGCCACATTGTTGAGCCTTTACTGTGTTCTGAAAAGGCGGACTTTGTTTCATCATATCTCAGGGGAGATAATTCTTGTAGAAAGGGAAATTTTACACCATTGTGCAAGCCACTAATAAGATCTTTTTGGGAGCCTTGTACATCTCTGTTCATCTGTATTTAATAAATAATGGGTTTGGCAAATGAAAAAGTGATGATCAGCAGGGGATATGGAAAAGGTTTGGAAGATGTGGAGTTTCTCAACACTCAAATTGTTTTTAGTTCAAAAGCAATCTTTTCAAAATGTGTTTGTGTTGGGTTTTGTTGTTATAGGAGAAAAGGAAGATACCTAAGTTTCCAAATGGATCTACCCCTACAGGAGAGACTCTCAAAGAAGAAGGTCATCATGCTGGACCTGAACTTGAGAGAACTGGAAGGTGTGTTCTCTTCCCTAAATACTAGCTACCACAAAAAGATAGATGTGATAAATCTTCACAGACTTTAATGATGAGATTTGAACAGAAAAAAATACAGTACGCATCCATTTTCCTTTTCAAGTGTTGGGTTCTTGCCTGTAAATGGAAATCTGCTTGAAGCATTTTCAAGCCTGTGGCAATGTTTCTCAACACATTTGTGAAGGATTTTATATAAGATGCTGCCTAATTTAACTGAATTTTAAGTATTGATTTTTAATTTAAAATTATCAAGAGCATGCAATTATTATAATTATAGTAGGAATGTACAATTTTCAATATTGGGCTAGCTACTAAAAATTTCCATTAATGCAAACCAGTTTTATTGAACATGTATGAAGCCAAACAACAAGGAATACAAAGTGGTGGAAAAAAAAACAAAAACAGTTTTGGTTAGGTTTCTTTTAAATCTGAAATAAAATGGAAGGAATTTTTGAGTTGAGTTGTACTATTGTTCTCTATCAGTTCTGCAATACTTCCCAAAAAACTCTAAAACATTGGAAATGTATCTGGATAAGATTACGCTTCATGTCATACAAGTAATTATACTAACTGAAAAGATCTGGAAAAGATGTAAAGAGTTTTTATCTTCAAAATGATAAACATCCAAGTGATTTGCACCTTTCTCATACTTCTGCAAGAGAAACCATTTTGGCTTCATTATACTCATTTCTTTCCTTTTTAACACAGTATATGGAGCTGAATGATTTCTACCCACTGTTATCTCTAGTTAAAACTATTATGTATTACAAAAGTCTTTAAAAAAAAATAGAATTCGTACAACAATAAATGCAGGTTTTTTTTTTTTTTTTTTTTTGCAGATACAATTTTTACTTAATATTATATTCTTGAAATAAAAAAAAAAAGCAAAATGCATTTTGATTTCTTGGTAATAACTTTCTCAGTTCAACTGATGAATATATATTTGTTTTCGTGTTTGTACCATTTAGAAATATCTCCATAACCCAAATTTTTCGCTGTTAAATAAATTCAGGTTTATTATCTTTACGGACTTAACCATACCCATGTACAGAATTTGGATCAAAAACAGAGCTACAGCTACCAATTGGAATATTGATATGGAAACATAATTATCAATGTGGTGGTCTTGGTTGAGGTTTAGCATATAACTCTTGTTTCTTGTTCTGAGTATCATAAATCAGGTTTACCTTTAAACATTACTTAGGTAAATGTATTTGTACAGGTATCTTTTCAGTATCTAGCCCATTATATGCATATCTAGCCAGCTTTTATAAATGTGGATGATCTGTTCGATTATATTTTGGAAAAATACTGAATTGGAATAGATAAGATTATCGTGTATATTTAAACTGTGTTATGATTTAATCTGGATAATGAAATAGCTAATTTGTGCTGGCAGTAAGCACTGGCAGTTTTGTGTAGCCCTTAGTTTTGAACTAGCTAGAATCCTTTAGTGTACAGTTTGACGAGTTTCATCTCACCTATTTAGGCTTTTTGGTGGTTTGATACTTGACATCCAAAGGAAAGCACCTTTTTTCTTGAGTGACTTCAAGGATGCATTAAGCCTGCAGTGCCTGGCCTCGATTCTTTTCCTATACTGTGCCTGTATGTCTCCTGTAATCACTTTTGGAGGGCTCCTGGGAGAAGCTACACAAGGCAGAATAGTGAGTACAAAAAAAATGGTAGTGGCCAGGCTTTTAAACCTTCAGAGGCAAGTCACTGTGTGCATTTGTCTCGTTTATTTATATTTGTATTTGAAGAATTTACCCACAGCACTTGATTAGCCTGCCCCAAAGCAGATCTTCCCCAAAAGGTAATTGCTGTGGAAAATGTGGGGAACCCATGTGAACAGGAGAAGATGCACAGTGGAGGTAAAAATAAAATTATAAAATTAAATTTAAAAATGTTTATCCTGCCTTATTGGAGAGTATCTTCATGAATTGAGAAAGGGCATTGCCTTCTTTTTGGCTACTTCAATAAAATGAACGAATAGCAGTAAAGGTGCACCATCCCACTAGGCCTACTTTAGGCAAAGTCAGAGGCTCAAGGTGGGTAGTCAAGAATATGTACTGGCCTTGAGTAGTAGGCCTATGAGGATGATAATGCCTACAGGGTTACGGGTAGCAGTCAATTCTGTATATTTAAACAATGGACAGGATATGTGTTTACTTTCACTAGTGGTGTGTTATCAATAAAAATAAAAAAGAGATAAGTTTTAAGAGCCGAAAATACTCTTCTCTGAAAGTAACGTGGATATTATCCATAAACTTCTGGTACTGCTACACTGGCAGTGTGTAACACCAACACTTTTTTAACCAAAATGTTTGGTTGCACTTTAGGTTTTGGAGTGAGGAAGGAGTACTCCTATCAGCAACGTTAATAACTTATAGTTTGTGTTAAATGACGTGTGAGTAAACTAGTCTGAAGTGTATTTTGTGTTTCTAAATCTATTGCAAAGAAATAAGGCTCTGTCCTTTTGGGGAAAGGAAAGGGTAAATTCAGAATTGTCCCTTTACAAACTTAAAATTCTGGTAAAGTTTACAATACTATAAAATTCTTTGTGATACTTAGACCAAATTTTAAACATGTACTCAATTAAAATTTAGTTAACCTTTATCAATTTCAAGTAATGTAGCTGACTTGAGTATTTGTTTATTGATGTATTTCTTCAAGCTGATAGTGCACGGAAAAAATGTGATTTACTTCTGCATTTGTTATTTCTGCCACTGTAAATGTAGGGATGGGTTTTCTTGTGATTATCTAAATGTTGATGTAATTTATGAATGTACCCCATATAATTGTGAAAATATTCTCCTTTTAAAGCTTGATTCTTAAATACCTTCTTTCTTTTAGCTATCTGGAATTGTTTGCGGGTTTGTTCCTGCCTTCAGATTCTTGGTGTGCATCATTGAATATAAAACTTAGTTACTGCACACACATGTTCAAGCACTGTAGCTGACACTGTAAGGTACACAGTTTGTGTTTGAAACTTTTCCTCACATTCCCAGAGGTCATCACCTCCACAGTATTCCTGTCCCTGCCACCTTGATTGACAGCCCCCAGGTTAATGCATTGACTATGCCAAAAGCAGTAGTTGAAAGGCAATAGCTAAATAAGAGATTGTATTTATATATATATATATGTATATATATTTCTACATAATGAAAAAAGGATGCATGCTTTTTTATTTTTAATAGCCCCAGTTCAGCAAACACCTTTGACCTGTTTTAGATGTTTTTCTGAACGGGGCTCAAGTTTGCATAATTTTTATTTTCTTAAGCTCATGGTGTTACAAAGTAGCAAATGCATGAAAATTCCACAGCAAACCCCATAATTTGTGATGTATTAATTTTCATAGTTCTAAGTGGTATATTTAGATATTTTACAACAACATCATTTTAGGTTCTAGAAAGCCCAGTCTTTCTCTTGAGGTACATTATAACATTTCCTTCTAAAAAAAACATTTATAGTAAAACATGCAAATCAAGAACTAAAATACATACCTTTCTTTGATTAAAAGAAATGCATTACCAGGTGGGACATTGATTTACAGCTCATCTATTTATGGTGTCATGTATACAAAAATGAGTATTGTTCAGTAATTTCCCCTGCACCACCTTGTCGATTCTTTTTGTTTTGTTGTTTTGTTTTGTAATGCTTGGCTGACTGATGCAAGCTTGATGCAGCACACTGTGCCATGTTTTAGTACAGGTGTGTTGTAATATGTTTATATATTTAGATATATATATATTTTTTTTTTTACAGGAAGAGAGAACTTTTTCCGTATGCTATGTATTGAGTAATTTTGTTTTTCAATTGGTAGTAATTGTTGGTATGTTTTTCCTCCGTAGTTAGCAGGACTAATAACTTGTTCTCATGGTTTTGGATGGCTTCATAATTCTCAAGAGCAAAGCTTTCCAAACCTTTTGTCCTTGGTATTGTTACCGCAAAACAGTGCTAACAGTGTCTCAAACATTAATATTAATTGTAATATTTTTACATCTTGTCTTGTTTCTATGTAAACGCATCTTAAAAATGTATTTATGCAGATGTGATGCTACGTGCTAACCTGAAAGGCAGCATAGTCAAAGTGGTTTCTTTTCCCCTGAACAGAGTGCAATAGAATCCCTCTTTGGAGCCTCGTTAACTGGGATTGCCTATTCTCTCTTTGCTGGGCAACCTCTTACTATTTTGGGGAGTACCGGACCAGTTCTAGTATTTGAAAAAATATTATTTAAATTTTGCAGGTAAGTAGTGACATAGCCAGATGAACGGTGTAACCTAAGAGACTGTAAGATAACTGTAACTGAAAACATATATTTTGAAAGTAGATGACCATGAAGATATCAAGGCAGCAGCAAGAAACTGCGCTGTGCATGTGGTTTGGCAAAGCTCTGAAGCACTTAGCTGGTGGGAAAGCCAGTGGTGAACTGGGTGGGACTTAGAACTTACTTTTCTTCTTTTATGTGGGGATGCTGGCTTTGATTCTGCAGGGGTGGACAGGGATTGATCTTCCCTTGGTGAAGAACTATCCAAATTATTCTGGACAGAACATCCTCATGATGCTTCCTGGGAAAGGCAGTACAACCCTCAGTCCTAGAGATACTTTGTGGTGTTGTTCTGTACCAGAGGAAGATAAAAGTTTCCACTTTCTTCAAAACTAGAGTCAGGGATGAGTAAAGTTGTGAACACCTGCAGAACTTGTCCTCAGTATCCATTTTCAAATAGAATATGATAATAAATGATTTTAGACTCAGTTAATTATTTTGATTTCTTTTATACAGGGATTATGGGCTTTCCTACCTCTCCCTACGAACTAGCATTGGTCTGTGGACTGCATTTTTATGCATAGTGCTTGTAGCAACAGATGCCAGCAGCCTTGTCTGTTACATCACTCGATTCACTGAGGAAGCTTTTGCAGCACTTATATGCATCATATTTATTTATGAGGCATTGGAAAAGCTTTTTCATTTGGGAGAAGTGTATGCCTTCAATATGCACAATAATTTGGATAGACTGACTTTATATTCGTAAGTATCAAGTTCATATCTGTTAGTGCAGTGCATAAGGAAAATGTGTATTGTATAGTGGCAGATCATTTATGAAACTGCAGTGTGTGCCTCTTAGTGGTAGGGCAGGAGGAATGCTGGGGGTGGCAGGAGCATGAGAAATCTCTGAAAAATTCTATTCAGGGTGCTGTGGAATTGAAATTTCTGTTAGCTATGTGTGGTTTAAAGGGATGAGGGGTGGTGACAATGCCTGATTTATCTGCAGCTTGATTAAAGGTCAGCTTACGTTCCATTAGCTAGACGGGAGCTTTGCCTTGGCACTTCAGGAAATTGTGGTGGCTTCCCTCACCTGGGTGGGGATTATTTCTGGGCAGCAGAGGCATGGAGCTGTGCTAAAATGAGGACTTAACATATTTAAGCACTGTTGCTTTCTATTGCAATTATGAGGGATATTTGACTTCTTTAGAATTTCTTTTTCTATTTTTCTCCACTCTCTAATAAAAGAAAAAAAAATATATAACCACTTCTAAAAAATATCCTGCCTTAGTAGAGTTACTGTTTCTTTTCATCTTAATAATTAGCAGTAAAACTATCAATTCATTTAAGGAATGCAGTAAGCAAGCTATTTACATGTACCTTTTCTCATATTTGCTTGATGTAGAAGTTGTGCATCTTATCTACTTTTCAATGTATGGCTGTTCTGTTTCTGAGTTAGAGTAGTTCACTTAAACCGTCAAATCAGCATTAAGTGTCTGTCATACCATGTTCAGTGTTTTTTTATTTTTTGATGATCTGCAGCTTTCCTTTGCAATTCAGTGTACATTTTTCAAGCTTAGGACATGCTTTCATGAAATGCATTAAACTGAATTGAGAGCTTACACTTGACAGGAGAGACTGCTACCCATTAATGGTGAAAAATCTGCACAGTTCACATAGTTAAAACCAAATTGGTCAAAGCTGTTCTTTGATTCCTCATCAATGCATAGTTAACTGTCAGATAATGGTGTATTTTGAACCCAAGTTGTTACAAGGTGATATTTGAATTTTTGTCTTATTTCACATACTGCTTCACTGCTTCATTTATTTCATTCATCCGATGAATGAAATAAAATAAAAAATCCAAATGATAACACTTTCACAGTACGTGAATAAAGTATACTCACTTTGTTTTCAGGTGTTAGTCTGTTTTAACAACTCATCTGCTAGTCTTTAGTCAATATCTTATTTCTTCTAATTCTTTAAAAGATATATGTCAAGTTTTTTGTCCTATCTTTAAAATCTCTCGTGTGGACTTCTTTGTGACTCTCAGCATCTCTTCACCACCTCCCCACTTGCAATCATAGTTCATTTTATGGTAGGAGGACACTTGTACTTTGCTTTTTTCATACAATATTGGGATAAACCCTGGCTATGAATGTATTTCTAGTTTATTTTTCTATGCACTGAATCTGCACCCTGCAGTGGGGCATAGGAAGTGTGGTGTACAGAATCCTCCATCCTCAGTGCTGCTCTCAAGGGGCCCGAGGTCTTTTTGGTCGAGGCCCATTTTTTTCTTTTTTTTTCCTTTTTTTTTTTTTTTCCCCTCCCCCACCTTGAAAACTTTCCACATGATGCTATATGATAAGGGATATCCTTCTGGCCATTCCCTCACAGCTCTGCTGTGAATGGCCTTGGCTCTGTACAGCACTGCTTAGCAGCAACTATACGCGTTAGTGTGTCATCAACATTGTTTTTCTCCTTGAACCAAAACATAGCATCATACCAGACACTCCGTATGAAAGAACTCTGTCCCAGCTGAAAAGAGACTGCACTTATAAGCATATCATTTGGTTTGTTTTTTTCTTTCCTTCCTTGCCCTCAGATGTGTATGTTCTGAGCCTCAGAACCCCAGCAATGAAACCTTGAAGGCTTGGGGGAAGATGAATAAATCTGTGGAAACTATTGCATGGAGTAACCTTACAGTAACTGTGAGTATCTAAAAGGCAGATATCTGTATCTGTCTCTTTGTTTTTACACATAACACACAAACAAAAAACTAAATCTCACAACACTTAATACTTGATTAATATTTCTTATCTGATTACTTTTTCATAGCATTGTTTTATTTAAAACTGTGTTTGCAGTTCTTTTATTGCACCCGTAATGCTAAGCAGTCATTGTACTGTTTGGGATAATTGATTTTGTGACAGTAAATACTGGTATGCTGAATGGGATTGCTTGAGATAGCCGCGTGAATACTGGTGGCAGAGCAGTCTTCTTCCTGAAGTGCAGATGAATATGATGAGCATAAACAGGAGATAACTTCCTTTTATTTCCTGTAAAGGATGGATAAATATTTTTAAGAAAGTGCAAAGGTAGAAATTGAAGTTAGAATGTACTAGCAGGTACACGTCTTTAGATTATGATAGACATAGGTATAAAAGTGTGTGAGAAACTACTTAAAACTTGATGGGATGAAAATAATATTTTGGACAATCGGAGGTTAAAAGAAAACATGTTCGCAAGAATAAGCGTGGAAGCAGTAATTTCTGAGCTGGATATTTTGCAGCCACATCTGGTTAATCCCTTGCATGTGATCAGTCACCTAAACGTAGATGTTTACAACCACTTTGTGTGTCCTAGCATCTGGTCTACGCCTACATTTAGTATAATTTGCATTTGCTGCAGATTTAGTGTTGAATTTGCTACCTGTGTGTGCCTCCTTAACCCTTCTCCAGATATTTAAAATGGCAGTAAATATCTGTACATGGGCTCTGCTGGTGTCTGAATCTGGAGGCTTACACTGAAATTAGGAGGTGTTTTGCACAGCAAAAATACTTTTAAAAGCCTCAGTGTTATACTAGAATTTTACCTGTTCTGTTTTCTGCATGTCACCTGTCTGCTCCTAATCTATTGTAATTACCCAAAAAGGCAATGAATGTAGTATTTAAAACTTATTTTATATTCTGTTATTTATTTTATGTAACTTTACTTTCTCTTGAGCAATTTTATTTTTCTCAGGCAGAACTGATCCAAAATTTTGTGGCGCTTATAATTAAGTTCAGTTCTGAGTTGGGATAATTTTTTACATAGCTATAACTTACTTATTTTCATAAGCCTGTTTAAAAACTAGGCTGTTGAAATATTACTTCCAGCTTTGTTGGCTTCATCTTTCCTTGTGCCCTGTGTCTGCTTCCCTTTTCCTTTCAGTGAGCCTTTTAGATAAGGATGATTTGACTCTTTCTTTTTTACTCAGTTCTGTTACTTAAAATATTTTTCCGCTACATTAGATTTTTTTTGTCATTTGGATTAATCTAATTTTCTAAGAATCCATTTTTGCTTTAATCATATCAGTATAAAACTCGAGAATAGAGGTGAAACTGAGGACATCTCATTTTTATGTTCAGCAAGTTGAAAGTTGAAAGTGAATAGTCTGCTTTTCCTGAACATAGTTCTCAGCCTTAATTTACGTGTTCAGTCTTTTGATGCATTGAGAACAGAATAGAAATTAGGTGAATGTGATTTAAAAAAAAAAAAAAGTTATTTGGGGCTTTTTGAGATCCTGAAAAAGATGAATAATTGCTACCATGACTCTTCTGGAACAGACAGCTTTTTTGGGCGTTTCAGGCTGAGTTACTGATGGAGGAAAGAATTGCCAGATCTCCAAAAGAAGGTTTTTAAATGTATTTGCTATTAGTAGGTTACAAGTTTGAGTATATTAAATGACTAAAAATTTAGAAATTGAAGGATTTTTCTCTCTTTGCAGGAATGTATAGAATTTCATGGTGTGTTTCAAGGATCTGCTTGTGGCCATCATGGACCATATATTCCAGATGTTCTCTTTTGGTCCGTCATATTATTCTTTACAACGTTTTTCCTCTCCTCTTTCCTTAAGCAGTTCAAGACCAAACGCTATTTCCCAACTAAGGTAATTTCAATTAGAGATGACTGTGACTTTGTGGTAAATATATTAGTATAGAATACATTAATATGGCTTAGTAGGGTTGAATTTGTTTTGCTTCAGAACTTTGTTTTGAGAATGTAACTTTAACTGTATTTCCTCTAAGTTAGAAAAGGAAGTGGTAAGCAACACTTCCTTTAAATTCAAAAAATTAAGATATTAAAGAAATCAACTGCTACAAATTCAGTACTTAGTATTCTTTCTTGCCATTGGAACAAGATGTTTGGGGTATAAGAATATCTGAGCAAGTCTGTGTTTCGTACTAATGGCTAGTGGCATCTGGAGGGATTATTTTCCTGGTTCCTTTGCCTAGTAGCGTAGAATAATTGGTTGCTTTCTCCAGCGTGATGATGTCTGAAGTGTGTTGAGTTGTTCCTGAGGGGGATTACTGTTTCTAATAGAAGGCAGTATAACGATAGTCCTTGGGCCAATTTATGTAATATATTTCTACTAGGCAAAATAAAGTGGGTAGATCTTCTCTGGACCTCACCTTGTACCTACCGAGTGTTCCTAATTCTTAACAAAGTCACCTTCAATAACCTGAATTTGTTAAAAAATATCTTTCCTCTACAAATTGAACATCAGCTGTATTATTATTGATTTCTGCACAATTTAGTGGTTTTACTAAATTAAGCGCCAGGAGAGTAGTTGTGCTGACCCCTCCTCTCAGCCAGGCTAAAAGGACAGAAAAATGAGGAAGAAGTTAATGTGAAGCAATCTGCTTTTTGTACTAGATAACTTTAAATGGGATTATCAGATGAACTATTGTACAGAATACTCAACTTGATGGTATGCTGGCAGGCAGCTTAAATTTAAACATAAAAATAAAATGCATGTGATGTTCAGTGATGTATTCACTATTCTTCACTACACTTTTCACTTCACTATTCACTACACTTCACTATTTATAGGGAAGTAGATTTTCTTTCTGCTGATATGAATTATAATGATGAAACAACAAGAGTTGACACAGGTTTTTCTCTTTATAGGTGCGTTCTACCATCAGTGACTTTGCAGTATTTCTGACGATTGTAATCATGGTTTTGATTGACTATCTAGTAGGAGTGCCATCTCCTAAGCTTCACGTTCCAGAGAAATTTGAAGTAAGAAATAAAGCCTTTTTTAAAAAAATGCCTTTTAAGTGCTTGCAGCTTCATAGACAGTAGAACAGTAGTATTAAATAAAAACAGGAATTTAACTTTTTGACTTGCACTGTAGTTAAAGTAATCTCCCCTTTTTGTTCTGAATAGTGTGAATGTTCAGTTCTGAATAACTGGCAAAACATTGCTTCGTGCAGTAGTATTAAGGAAATGTATGTAGTCTTTACTGCAAACATGCAGAAATAAAGAAATGGAATGAATGTTCAATTTTTTTCCATATCACATTCATATTTAGCAGTGAGTCAGTCTTTAGGTCAAAGCTACTGGGGGGAAAAAAAAAATCAAAGCTCTTATTTAAGAGACTGTTTACATGTTCACTGCAGGTAATGTGTGTAGCAATGAAATCTTTACTTTGTTTTAGTGAGTATTTGTTTATTTTTTCCAGCCCACACATAAGGACCGAGGATGGTTCATAGACCCTCTTGGAGGCAATCCTTGGTGGACGCTCCTGGTAGCTGCTGTTCCTGCTTTACTCTGTACCATTCTGATTTTCATGGATCAGCAAATAACAGCTGTTATTATAAACAGAAAAGAGCATAAGCTGAAGGTGAAAGTCTATTCATTTTCACAAACCTGTAGTTTTGTATAAGTCATGTTTATTTTAAATCAGATCCATTCTGAGTCTGCAAAATAAGCAGCTACTAAATAGATGGGTATATTGACTAATATGGAGTGACTGTAATTTTGCAGGCACTTTAAAAATCTGTAACTTCCATATGAATGTTATTTACCAAGTAAGTGATAAATCTCGTGTCATATAAATAGAAAGTTTATTGAATAATTCATTTCTTTGCTTGATTTCACAGAAAGGCTGTGGTTATCATCTTGATCTGTTCATGGTTGGCATTATGTTGGGAGTATGTTCCATAATGGGCTTACCTTGGTTTGTCGCAGCAACTGTCCTGTCTATAAGTCATGTTAACAGCCTGAAAGTTGAATCTGAGTGTTCTGCACCAGGAGAGCAACCAAAGTTTTTGGGAATCCGGGAGCAGCGAGTGACAGGATTGATGATTTTTGTCCTGATGGGGCTGTCAGTGTTCATGACCTCTGTGTTAAAGGTAGAAGTTTTACCAAAACACTTGGATTTTCTTTGTGCTTTTTATTTTCTTAGTGGGATATAATATTTTGTAATGTCAATGCGTCTTCTTAAATGAAGTAATACATGTTTAGATCCATTATCAAACTATGTTTTTGGTGCTGGTTGAATGGAAACAACCAGTGGAGGGAGGTGTGGGAAAACTGAACAAGCTAAAAGTATAGTGAGTAGAGAAGAAAGCAACCTTTGTCTGTGTTGCATGATTTTCTTGCTAGGTGGTTTTTTTTTTTTTTTTTTTTTGTTGTTGTTGTTTTTTTTTTTTTTGTTGTTGTTGTTTTTTTAGATTCCCAAATCTGTTACCCAGAATAGTTCTATAATTCTTATGTGAATATATAAACAGAGGGAAAAAAGGAGTGTGTTAAAGTTACTTGTGCAGAAGTAATATAATGTGGCCAGCGAAGCAGACAGAAATCGAGTTCGAAAAGTAATAATCAGGAATGACATTGTCTACTTTTCTTTCTTTTTTACCTTTCTAAGCTGCTTTTGAGGTCTGAAATATAAAGATTCTCTTTCAGAGTGTTGTGAAATGGAGGTGAAATAGAGATTTTGCGAGTCACATTAGGGCCTCTAAATTTCACTTTCTCTAAATTTCTGCTAGTTCAGTGAGCTTCCATTGCATGAACTCCAGCAGTTAGGAGAGAGAAATAAATTTAAAAAAAAACACCCACAATTGACTTTTAAATGACAAAGTAGTAGTTATGCCATGAAGTGCATAATTGCTAATATCTTCAAAGAACTTCGTAAAAGTCTCTTCAAAGAGAGATCACATCTCAGTTCTCAGATAGCTTCTAAGCTGTGCAAGAAAAGGTCACAGTAGAAGATAAACCTGTGAACATACAGCCATAATTCAGTAATTCTAATTACAAATTATTATTAGTAATTATATAAATATATAACATATATATAAAATAGCTGGCCGTTTGTTGAGGACGTTAGGGATTTGAAAACAATAAGGTGATATATATAAACAAATATTTAGATCAAACAATCTCTGGTAGAAAAGCCACCAGGAGCTGAGCTGTATAACGGACTATCAGAATCAAAATCAGGAATACTAAAATGAATTTATTATTGCTCAAAAGCTGAAGATGCTGATTGCTGAACCCTGGTGTTTATCCCTCTTTTTAGCAGCTGATTCTTGGAAAGCAAAACCTGCATTTGTTATGGGATCAAGGGTAATATGAATGGGATTACTGCAATTCATTCTGTGAAATACTTTTCTTTTTCACTGTGAGTGACTGTAATTGTTTAAAAGAAGAAAGGAAGACAATACCTTGAACTGCAAACTCTGTGCTTTTGTTTCATGTGTGAATGTATGCTGACTTAATTCAGTAGAAGTTAATGCTAATGAAGTATTAGCATGTCAAATTACGTAGCACATGGTAAAGAAGCCATCTAATACATGTACAGACAGTAATTAATCCCTAAGGCGTAGTTTTATTCCACGCTATTTTAAGTTCCAATGAAGGCTTTTGTTCAGGCTTGATGGCAGCAGTTTGTATTAAGATGTCTTTACTCAGAATTTCAATCAATTTGGTAGCAAAGTAGGCTTCATTTGCTTTGTGTAGGCTGCACATGTTTGATGCAGGTGCTACCGGAATCGGTGGACAGCTTCATTATCTTAATAAGTTTTAAATTGATTTTACTGCAAACTTAGCCCTGAAAAAATTAATAGTTGTGGTTTCATATTGTTTCATGTGCTCTGGAAATACTGTGTTAGTGAGGAAAAAAGTTAAACTTCATATGATAGTTTCCCTGAAGTTGGTTGTCCCAGTATAGTTCCTGTCAAATAGAAACATAAACCAATATTGTTAGTATTAATAGAAACACTGGTTGCAACCTAGAAAATGTAATCCACGGGCAGTCAAGACTGAACTAGTTTTTTAATCCTGATGACAGCCATATTAGCTCTAGGAAGATGACACAGGTCCTTCTGCAGCTCCCAGCTATTTTTGCTTTTCAATGCTGCATTTATTCCTTCTATAAATAGAGCATTAACATTTGTAGATTTTCACATAAGTAAAATAGGAATTAAGATAATTTGGTTCACTTCTTTCACTAGTATCAACTGCTAAGTTGTATCATGTTCATTCTACAAGTAACTCTGTTGGTATTGTTTTTGTCTGCAGTTTATTCCAATGCCAGTTTTGTATGGTGTCTTTCTTTACATGGGAGTGTCTTCATTAAAAGGCATTCAGGTAAAATCTGACTTTGTTGAACAACTTGCATTTGTTTAAATGAAAAGAGAAATGTAAAATGTTATTTTACATCAGAATCAATGAAGTTAACCAATGTTGTCTGAGTAGGATGTAGGATAATTTCTGCGGTATCACATTCAGTGTTTGTTCTTACCACTGTCTTTACTTATTTTGCTTCAGTAGTGTAGCTGAATAGTCAATTTTCTGAAATATTCTAAGAAGTTGTACTAGTAATGTTTGAAAGGAACGCTAACACTAGAGAGCCCAACTCCTTGAATTCACATGGATCTTTGCTAGTATTTTAATTAGGATTAATTTGTTTTTAGAGTTTCATAAAAATGTTGTTTTATTTAAATATTTCCTTCTGGAGAGGAAGAAAATCATTAACTGAAGGATGTTTTTATATTTCACTGCAGTTTTTTGACCGTATAAAATTGTTTGGAATGCCTGCCAAGCATCAACCTGACCTGATATATCTGCGTTACGTACCACTCTGGAAGGTCCATATCTTTACAGTTATTCAGCTCACTTGTCTCGTTCTTTTGTGGGTGATTAAAGCCTCTGCAGCTGCTGTTGTTTTCCCTATGATGGTAAGTGATTTGTTCTACAAGTTAATCATTTGCCAAGAGTGTGTGCATCATCCAACATCTCTTCAGAATGTGTTTGCTACCTTATGAGGGAAGGGACTGAAAAAGACATAAACTTCAGTAGCTGTTCACTTCTGAAACATGAGAACTCCTGAAAGAAAGCAATTCAGATGTGAAAAGCTACAAAAGGGGAAACGATCTAACTTGGCAGTAAGATAAAACTGGTACTAGGAGAAAAAGCTATGGTTAAGAACACTGAATGTACTGAAAGCGTGTGATAATATTTATTTCAATGGTTTAATATCAGTGATTCCTTTTATGGTTCTCTTAAGGTTTTAGCGCTAGTGTTCATTCGCAAGCTCATGGATTTATGTTTTACCAAAAGAGAGCTTAGCTGGCTTGACGATCTTATGCCAGAAAGTAAAAAGAAGAAAGAAGATGACAAAAAGAAAAAAGAGAAAGCAGTAAGTATAAAAATACTCAAACTGAACATGTTGTAAATTAATAGAAAAACACTAAGTGACATTTTAAAATTCTTATACCCAAACATACCTTTTGAAATCCTTTACTAATGAAACTTACTGACTGAGCAACAGTTACTGGCTGTTAAGGATGAGTCACTATTGTAGTGATGTCGTTATGAATTATGTCCTTTGTAAAGCAAAGCAAAGCAGAATGAAGTGCTTCTTAGCGCAGCATTTTGTTATCTTTGTCATTCATCAGGTTTGAAGGTAGATATGGATGGATGGAAAAGCAAAACTGAAGTAGGAATCTTGACTGGTTAATTTAGTAGAAAAACTTTACCATATGAGGGACCTTCTCCTTGTGCGTGTATGCAGAATGATGGTTAAAACCAACTGCTAGTTGGTAATAATGTGTAACTGAGTAATAGGCACATAACTTCTCAGTAAAAGTATCAGCTGGCTGTACACCAACTAGCTGAATTTCTTAAGCTTAAAAATGACTTAGCTAGATGTCAGCTGCAGTACCTACAGAGAAGCATTTTGCCCCATAACCCTATTGAAATACTCTGTCAGTGTGCAAACTTGTTGGTTTCTTCTGTATGAAAGAATTTTACAAAATATTTACTTAAAATTTACAGGAGGCAGAGAGAATGCTTCAGACAGAGGACAATGAGAGCGTACACCTTCAGTATGGAGAAGGAAATGTTTTGAATTTTCCTGTAAAAACTCTAAAATACAGGTATAATAATATGTTGGTCTTCTTACTAAGAAGTATTCTATCAAATGTCATAATTTACTTCATATTCAGTTGGTCATATCTGAGCTTAATTTTTTTCCTCAAGCTAGTAACAGCCTTGATTAAGGTTGTTACCTGGTGCTATGGCAGTGTGGGGCTTTTTTTGTTTGTTTTTGGGTTTTTTTTTTGTGGAAACACTTTTAATTATAAATTTACATGACCATCTTGAACAGATCTGATGACTCAATTTCGACCAGCTGTTCTCAAGGTGAAGAAGCTTCCTTGGTCAGTTTTTGTGGAATATTTGTGTGCTACTGTGCATGAAAAATTGAGTATTAAGCAACTAATAGCATCAGTTGAGCCATGTGTTTACCAGCCACTTGGGTTTTTCAGTGGTAGTCTAAACGTGCAGTTCTTCAATGGTTTATTTAAGTGAATGCTAATTTCTGTGACCTAAAAAAAAAATTGTTTTGCAGGCAGTCTTTTTGCTTAAGGAGGTTAATTTCTGAATGTACACTGTAGGGCAACAGGTTATCAGCTTTCTTCCAGAAAAGGAAGTGCTGCAGTTTCACAGCAGTGGAAGGTGTTTTGCCTCTGTGTGAGTTTCTTGTACTCGTGCACAGTATTCTGCTTAGTTGTCAAGTATTTTACAGCCGTTCAACACCTGGAAGTTCTGACAAATGAATAGCGTGCCAACTTTTTTGTCCAATACTAAAAATCCCTACATTAAAATTTCAGGTGTTGGGTCTACCCTGATTCAATCATAGAATCACTAAGGTTGGAAAAGACCTCCAAAATCATCTAGTACACCCATCCACCTACCAATATTTTTCCACTAAACCACATCCTTTAGTATAACATCTAAATTGGCTTGGGAACAGGCAGGTTTTCAGTTTAGACATATTCCTGCTCAGTCTTATCGTCTGCTCTAAGAGCAGGTTCAGTTCAACTTCAACTGAAGTGAAGACTGCAAAATCATTTAATTTTTTTTTTTTTAAATTGAGCAACTGCTGATTGCTCTCATGATAGAACTATGAATTCATCAATTGTCTGCATGTGTATTTACTATGTATTTCACTGTACTGCAACTTGTGGGGATTCCCAGTGAAAAATAAGCTTTGATGTGTTTCTGTGGTGCTTTGATGTAGTCTTATACATCTGGAGTAGATTCTGAAGCTTAGGCATTGTCTGTATGGACGTTTAAGTCTGCTTTACCTTTAAGTGTGTGAAAGGCAAAGGTCAAAAACAGATTTTGAAAGCTTACTGCTTGTGAGACTGAACTTTAATAGGGGGGGGGGAAAAAAGTCATGACATTCAAATTTCTGCTACTTCTTAATCTGAACTGAGTTACCACTTCCAGAATTTTATTAACATTTGGTTGTTTACTGGAAACAGCTTAAAATAATTCTCTGTATGAATGCCCTAACAGAACTGTATGATTCATTTCATTATTTATAAATATACAAAATAATTTTCTGAAGTTAAAGATAATTTAGAAATGAGATACCACTCTCAGATTGTGACTGTCTGTGACAAACTGTTGATGATACCATGAGATTAAGGTAGCACTAGTGAATTATTACACTGAAGTTTTCATTGAAGTACTGTGGTAAGTGATTAATTCAACTTGTGGCTGCGTAAACGATGAGAGAAGGCGCAACTGATGTGATTTATGAGTGACAGCAAGTATAATGTGTTTGAAGGGCATTGAGTACTAACCAGAAAGTATGTTTGTTCTTTAGCATTGATCCCTCAGTTGTAAACATATCAGATGAAATGGCCAAAACTGCACAGTGGAAGGCTCTGTCCATGAGTACTGAGAATGCCAAAGTAACCAGAGCTAACCTGAGGTAGCTATAATTACTCACATGTTTTCTAACTTTTGTCATGTCTTTGGTAGCTAATTACTGTACTCATATTTATTGAAGTATATATCAGATTATAAGCATACATGGTTTATACATGGACTTTTGAGAGGAACTTGATTTTGAGCTTAATTTTTGCTCTCTGCTCTGAAATCAAACAATGTCAAAGGATGTTGTTAAGTGCATTATTAGTATTTTAGTGTTACTTTTAATTTGCTTAATACAGTTGTATGCTACTCTGATAGGTTTAGGGAATCTGAATGCTTTATTAGAGTGTATATGAGCATGTTTGGTCCTGAGTATTACAAATGCCAGAGAGAATAAAAGGTAAGTACAGCATTTTCACTGCTGCTTGGATCTTCCACTGGGTTGGTGGGTTTGGATATTTGCCCAACCTAGTTTAGATTTCTAAAAATTAAATTGGCTCAGATAGTATTTTTATTGGATATGAAATGTACTTGAATTAAATACTATCTTGACGCTTGAGTATAAAATGTTTGATGACTAGCTTTGAGAAAAAAGAACAGTATCTTAAATGATTGTCTTTACTTTCAACAGCCCTGAGAAACCAGAAAGTGTGAAAATAAATGTGGAAGATTCACCTGTTGTGAAATACGTGGATGCTGAAACATCTTTATAGAACTGAACCAGGGGGAATTGTGTGTATTTGTGTGTGTGTATATATATCATTGTAGGATATTATACCACTGAAGTGTGATTTCCAATTTAAGGAGTAACTTGTATTTAATTCTGCCATTGTTTAGGGAACTGTAGATACGCTGACATGAAAAGATTTGCTTACAGATCAGTTGAGTGGTAATCACACTTCAGCTATTTATTTTATTGGGAATTTTATTTTCATTTTAAATAGGAATATTGTAATGAATGCCTATTATTTTCAATAATCAATATGTGCATAAAAGTTCAATCAGCTTTTGCTGATGATTACTGGTCCACATCGCTTAGAATTTGCCATTACCTCTGTTTATAACATGCGCTACAGAAGTTTGTTTTCCGTGCAGGAAATTACTGCTTGTTTCTGCAGGGTATACTTTTTTGGTGATTTCATAGATCAGATATTAATGTCCTGTTAACATAAATTACTGTGTTTTGTATCTCCACTACATGCTAATGTGTTTTGGATTCTGTCACTCATATTTTACAGAGGAGTCCTAGAGCCCTAAGTCAGATGGCTAAATAACCCTTGAAATACATGTAAATATCCTGTTCTGATACTTTTAAATATACCCCTGATTTTTCATTTTCATCCAGTAGCCATATGATTTTAGTAACTGTAGTTACAGTCCCAAGTCAGTATTTGCCATTCTGAAATCTGTGTTTACTCAATATAAATTGAACTTACAGGCAGCAAGTTGTTCTGTAGGAAGTTATACTTGCTACACTAGTGCTCTTGATTTCTTTAGCTGTTTTTATTTACACTTTCCATTGACTTTGAAAAACTGATTTACTCTAAGACTGACAATTCAGAGTGTTTCACGTCCTCATCAGAATATCTTTCTTGCTCAATTCATTTTTAAAGTTTATTATATATTTGATTAAACTAGCCACAGTTTAATTCTGTAATAGGTTTATGATCAATATTATTTTATGGATTACAAATTGCTTGTGGTATTTCTGTGTACAGTTCTGATTCTCTTCATTGTAAAGGGCATACGTGATAGCACACCAACTTATTTTAAGCATTTTATTTATTTTAATTAGTATAAAATTTTATCGTGTTAGAAGAATTGAAAAAGTAAATACTCATTTATTGAAGTAAATGGGATTTTGGAGGTTCATTGATTAAAAATGCATTGATTAAAAAGTGCATTTATTGTATTTACGTTTTTGAGGTTTAGTGTTCAGCAGTGTAAAATCTGAGATGATGAGAATTTTATGTGCAAGTGAAAAGCTTGATCGATTACCTGCTGCAGTTTCCATTGCTAATATTTTTTTGCCTTATGCCTTTGTTTTTTGGCTTAAATTTCTGAAGTAGTCTTTTTAGATTCTACCAGCCCTTTCTGGATGTATTATAAAGGCTTTAATTAGAATCTGTGCACATTTCAAACTAGAGCATACTGTTAGCTTAATTCTGTTTTGGTAGATTTGTGAGTTTTACTGTGGACTTCGTGGTATAATTCTCAGTGAATGCAAAGGAGCAGATTTGGAGGAAGGCAGAGTTCATCTGGAAGTACCCCTGAGTTGGAATTCTGGTATTCTTCAGACGAGTAACAATGAGATGAAAGATAATTGTATATTATGAAAATAAACCCATCAGTTGGAATAAGAAAAAATATTTGAAAATAATGCTTAAGTTATATGGGCTGTTAGCCATTCCTATTACACATGATTTAATAGTTTATTTTTTTGTTTTCTCCATTTGACTGAATTGATAAGGCAGTTTACTGAAAATGCATAATAGCATACAGCAGTATGAAAGATCCAACCCAAGTTCTCATGACAAAGGCTCAGTGGAAAAGCAAGTGAGGTCTGCATTACTAATCTGACTGTGTATGACCTCTACAGGGTGATGCCCATTTATCCTTAGATAACGGCGTAGCTTGTGCCTTAGCTTGAGTATTTGCTCTTTCAGGAAATAGCTATTTTCCCTCTAATGAAACTGAGATGCAATGAAAATATGGCAGGCAGTTGCATTATTAAAAAAAAACAAACACAACCAGCAAACCACAACAGACCAACTCATCTGCTCATCAGTTACTGGCTCTTAGCTGGCTGCTGGTGAATCTAAGAAGGAAAATGCTATTTTGAGCAGTTTACATAGTGTTATCCACAATAAGCTACTTTTGTACCACTCTTCGTAGTAGTATTTTATACATCATATTCAGAGCCCCATGATTGTTTCCAAAAGTCAGAAGATGATTATAAGCTTCTTAGGTTTTTTAACTCTTCAGTGCCAGAAATCAGGGTTCCCTGGTGCTATACAACTTTTATCTGGCTTCTGCTTTTGAAGGGTTAAAGAACAGCCAGTACTGCAGGAAGCAGGTGTTTTTCTTGTGAAGTTTAAAAACAGCTAATGAACCACCAAAGCCCACAAGTCTAACTGCAGTATTTCTTTAATTCTAATTCTGTAGATACTTCCATCAGTGCCAGAAATCCCTTGACTTGCAAAGCAGTTTACAGTGACCTTTAGTTCCAGTGTTCTTTGTTAGTAGCGTGTCCTAGCTTGCACTTTTTCCCCCATGTGAATAGAAGACAACGTGGTATTGAGTGCATAAAAACCCATGGATAACGTATGGTTAATAACTTACTGCTCACTGTGTACCACTTTTGCTTTAAATTTGTGCGTAGTTGAAGTAAAGCTAAGATTATCGCGGACTGTATATTGATAAGTTTTGCCTTAATGGGTGTCAAAGAGCAGTGATAATAACTGTGCACTGATTCTTTCATAGGGGTTAAGCCGTATAAAAATTAAGCCAATACGTTTCCATTCCAGCAGTTAGAGGTAAATGAACAGTCCTGCACTTTTTTTTTTAGATGCCTTGGTTTCCCGGAATGGAGCTTAGTGCTACTGTGTATCTGGCTGCAGAGCCGCCTCAGGAAGTCCCCAGTCTTCTTTTTTTTTTGGTTTGTTTTGTTTTCCCTTTTTCTAATTTATTTATAAATATGAATGTTTACATGAAGTGTGGGTCTTAATTTTGACCACTCCATTTAAATTATCATCTAAAATATTTCACTTAAAATGCAGTCTTTTGTTTAAATTAAACTCTACAAAACTCCTTCTCAGTACTTCTCACGTATTACAATGACATGCTTTCATTCTGTTTACATATGCCCAAGTTAATTATACCTTCCTAGATGAATTTTGCAGCTACGACAGAATATGTTGTTGTTTAGGGAAATGTTCCAAATTGCCAAGTTAGACATGGTAAGGTCGCTAGGATAGAATTCAATGCCCTGTTGGGGTTTTTCAACCAAATGTACAGGCCATTTTTTTTTTTTTTCTTCTGTGAGTAATGAAAGTTTTCCCATAACTTTTCATTTGCTTCACTTGCATCTTTGTCTTTATGTGGTAGTTTCCTGCCTCGTGTCAGGCAGGTTCAGCTTCTGTAAAATACACCTGTGACAAACCTGTGGTGTCCTGTCACAGTGTCTGCACAGTTTTAAAGGATTGTCTTGTACATATGTTCTGTAAATCTAAGATAAGTGACTCATGATTTTCAGTTCACAGTGTAGCCTCTTAGATGAGCATCACAATGATTTTAGTTTTCCTTTTGCTTTCTGTGATTAGTAATGTTTTAATTACTCATTTAGGTAAAATTTATTATAAAGTACAGTACGAACGTGTGAAATACTTTGTTGATACCAACTAATTTATTTTACAGCAAATTTTAAGACTAGAAGCACACAGCTTTGAGTCAGTGTAAGACTAGTGCTATGAATACAAAGCAAATTGCTTAGAATTTTAAGTCTGTTTTATTCTATAACTTTTTTTTTAGGGAGAACTTACAGGAACTTCTTAGTTGGCATTGAAGTTAATCTAAAAGACATTTTCGTACGGAATTTAGTATAGTGAGTTTGACAGCCAGTCCTTTTCTACTCCACAACGCTGGGGCGAGGCACACCCTTTGCAATACAGCCCCTCTGCTGCGGCTGCTCCGCGCAGCGCTGTCTTCCGAGGTTCAGCACCCGCAGCTGAGCCGCGCTCTGACCTCAGTGCCGCTGGTCGGAGGTGCCATCACACGCCGTACGGTCCCGCTTTGTACGACCGCTTTTCTAACGGCAGCGACGCTTTCGTACTTTGTAACGGAATCCCAAATGTAGAAGCGATCTTCGGTTTGTACAGAGAACACCGATCTCAGACTCAGTCTTCAATGTGAAAGATCCAGCCTTCGTTGTTTTTAATTACTGGTAGAATAAAATTATCTTTTGTAACGTTTCAGAAAGTTGGCAAAAGCAATAAAAATCTACTGGACAATATCTCGCCTTCTTGTATTTGTGCCGGAGAGCCGGGCTGCCGCTCCGGCCGGGCGTCCTCGTTTCCATGGCAACAGCGGCCGGCGTCGGTGGTCGCTAGGGTATCCTCGCGCCTCCCAGCACGGCGCCTCGCGATTGGCTGCAGCGTCGTCCGTTGCCGAAGAAGACGACGTGCAATTGGCCGTCGGCTGGGGCCGCGTTCCGGACGAAGCGGTGGCGGAGGCTGCGTGCGGGGACTGCCGCGTGAGTGGGGCAGGGCAGGGGTGCCCCAATGCAACCGCGTGGGGAGAGGCTCTTAGGCCGCGCCATGAGGGCCGACCGCAGGCCCCTGTCTGGGAGGGAGCCGGCCCGCGAGGAGGGCGGGGGAGGTCGGGGAGTCAGATGGTGCGGCCGTTGTGTGATTAAAGTCGCAGAGAGGTACTATGTAAAGATGTCAGAGGTGTTAAAAAAAACAAACTGAAACGTGATGTTAGCATTTGGGGATGCATGCAGATGTGCTACGTGGTATAAGACGCATTAAAGGTATCAAGTGCTGGGGCGGGCCTGCCCAGTCTTAAGTAACGCACGGGAAGTGTGGGGAACCGGTTTTGTGCTGTGTGCCATCCACCAGCCTGAGGTCACATCCAGCACTGGGTCTCCTTGGCGAGCTAGAAGTAATGTCTCTTGGGTAAGAGCTGCATTGTCCCCACCCTAGAATCATAGAATCATTGGAGTTGGAAGGGACCTTCAAAGGTCATCTAGTCCATCTCTGTGCAATGAACAGTTCAGGTTGCTCAGAGTCCCTCCAGTCTGACCTTGAATTTCTCCAGGAATAGGACATCCACCACTTCTCTGGGCAACCTGTGCCAGTGCCTCATCACCCTATTGTAAATAACTCCTTACTTATGTCCAATCTAAATCTCCTCTCTTTTAGTTTGAAATAATTTCTCCTTGTCTTATCGCAACAAATTCTGTTAAAGAACCTGTCCCCTTCTTTCTTACAGCTTTAGATACTTGAAGGCTGCTCTTAGGTCTGCCTGGAGCCTTCTCTTCTCGAGGCTGAACACCCCCAGCTCTCTTAGCCTGTCCTTGTAGAGGAGATGTTCCATACCTGGGATCATTTTTGTGGCCCTGCTCTGGACACAATCCAACAGGTCCACATCTCTGCTCTGCTGAGTACTCCACATCTGGATGTAGTACTTTAGGTGAGTCTTCACCAGTGCAGAGTAGAGGGGCAGGATCACCTCCTTCTATTTGCTGGCCATGTTTCTTTTGATGCAACCTAGGGTACGGTTGGCTTTCTGGGCTGTAAGGACACATTACTGGCTCATGTCCAGCTTTTCATCCAACAGTACCCCCAAATGCTTCTTGACAGGATGCTGTGCTCTATCCTTTCATCTTTCAGCTTGTATTTGTAGTAAAGGTTGCCTCGACCCAGGTGCTAGATCTTGCACTAGGTTTCTCGAGCCTGTCCAGGTCTCTCTGGATGATCTCTTTCCCATCCCTCAGGTGTGTCACATTGCACAGCTTGTTGTCATCTGCAAACTTACAGAGGATGCATTTCATTCTACTGTTGATGTTACTGATCAAGATATTAAAGGGCAGTGGTCCTAGTATTGACCCCTGAGAGACACCACTTTTCACTAATCTCTATCGAGACATTGAGCCATTGACCATTGGGTACGATCTTGCAGCCAATTCCTTGTCCATCAAACAGTACTTATCAGATCTCTTTCTTTCAATCTGTAGAGAAGGGTGTTACTAGGGACTCTCCCACCTTCCTTCTAACAGTGTTGTCCCCAGCCTTGCACCTTCACTGATCTGTGTGTTCAGAAAGCACTAAACCCTCCCTCATAGTTCCCAGTGTCTCTAGTCCCCCACAGGCCGCCTGATAAGCAAGGCAAACAGCACGGATTTCATACAGCTACATATGGTTCTTGCCTTGGTGGAAGGCTGCTATCTACCCCTCAGAAACCTACTTTTCCTTCATCTATGAGCTGCAGATTGGCATTGTGGGCTTAGGCAGAAAATGCAGATACAAGATACGATCTGGAAAAAAGCCCAGAGTCTCGCACTGTATGTGCCCAAGAGTGTGAAACAGGTCTGGCCTTTTATGGCTTCCCTAGAACTGGTTTGGTGCAGAGGGAAAAGCAGGCGACTGTGTTTCCATTTGTTGGGAAAATGGGAGCTTCATTTGGAATCCTAGTTTATCTTCAAAGAATCTTCTAAGAAGTGACTGAATGAAATTCAAGAAGAAAATACATGCGTATGGATGTTTTCATATAAACATGCAGATTTCCACATTGATTCAGGTGATGCATCTTGTGAGAAGAACTCTTCAAATGTTGTCTGTACATTTTCATGGGTTGGGAATTTGTAGTGTAATGGTGTATCCTCTGACTGCCATGCTGTCCAAGAATGAGAGGGATGCAGTCCAGCCCTTTGCTGGAGAAGTAAAAGTACATCTTGGGAACTTTTTAGTCTTCTTTGGTGCATCCTTAGCCAACATTTGACCACATTTGAAATGCATTTGTAGTGTGCTGATAGTTGCTCTTTTAAGGAGTGATTTTTCATCTGACCTCACACCCAGCTTATGGCATTAGATAAATTCCTATCTAACAACGACATGAAAAGTCTTCTACTCCTTTATCCAGCTCAAGCCAGTTAAACTTCTGTATATAGTTACGTAGTGGAACTCAGCCACTAGGGTGATTAAGGAAGGAGTTTGTGATCAATCAAGCAGCTAGTTAGATTACAAAGCTGTTTGTATCTGTCATCTGCATCCAGTAGTTATTGCTAATAACATTATGAAGAACGTAAGATATCTTTTTGTTCAAGAGTGTTTTTAAACATTATGCTGTAGTTTATGGAAATAATTTATTCTCCAATATGTCTTTGTGGTTTTGTTTATTTGGGGGTTTCTTTTCACCTTCTGAAGCTTTATGACCTTGTGTTGTCTGAGACAGACTGGGCCACAGATCAAATCTTTGTGGTGATTCCTTTGTCTCCTGTTTCTCATCATGTGGATTTTTTCTGATAGGGTTCTTGGAACGTTCCTTGTCCTATCCTGCACACCAACACTGTTAGAATGCATCTTTCTTTCTATGTGATTGCGTTATGATAGCTAATTAAATGTAATTATCACTAGTTATAATAAATTAGTTAATATTTTTCTCATTTCATTGTTTTAAATGAAGTTGAATAAGGCTCTATCTGCGCTGTGAGGATATTTTCCTTAATACATTTCTATTTTTTAAAGTTGTCCAGTCTCAATCTTTGTCTACCTGACTGAGATGCAGGTGTTGTTTTGTTTTGTATGCATTACTCATGAAGCCAGCTTACTAGCTAGTAAGATAGTTAATAGTCTGGCTCCATGGAAATTTCTTCTGGCACAAGTAAAGACAAAACACAGGGGTGGGAATGTACTCAATGGTTTCAAGAAAGGCAGGTAACTGTGTGTGAATCAATAAGGACATTTTCCACGTCTGTTTTCTCTCAGGGTTATGGCTGGCACATAGAAAACAAGGGGTTGTTTCCTGTGGTACCCATCACTCGGGGTGTGGTGCTTGTGCACCCACATGGTTTAATGACTGGCTCCTGATGAAAGGGTTTTCTGTGCTTCTCTTCTCATAGCTGTGCACTCCTGTCCTTTCCCCCCCCCCCTTTCCTTGCAAGCAGCTCATTGGGCTGCTGTAATGGTGACCTAAATTTGTAGCAAACTGCCTGTATGTGAGCTCTTTGAGCACGTGGCTCTTTGCCTGTTTAGTTCTCTAAACTCTCAGATTTGGACCAGATAAACTGAACAAGTGAAAGGGAGTGGCAGATTTTGGGAGGAGTCAGCAGCTGCCATTTTCACCACCAGACGGCTGTTCCATCGGTTTAGCCCTGGAGGCAAATTGAAGGGCTCAAACGCTTTAAACCACAATGATAAATTCTTTGTTCTGCGTATTATCCCTGCCCTTGTACACCAACGGTACTTGGGGACAAGCTATAAGGTGATCAGGGTTAACACAGAGGATTAGTTGTAACCTGATTCAGCTTTCCCAGTCGAGCAGACGGTGCAGCCTTGTGAGGCCATGCTGGCAGATGGAGGTTGTGCAGGGTCATTCAGCAGCTGTGGGGCTGCCCACTTTTCATTCTAGTATTTACTGACTTGTGCACGCTCAGTGTCCTCTAGGAAACAGAGACAGCTTCAGGATGAACCCTCTGCGTTGGGTGAGGGCTGTGTCCCTGGGTGTGCTGCATTCCTTCTTTCTCAGACAGACTTCCTTCTTTCTCAGTGACAGCAGTGCACCTATAACAGCAGTGAGCCTCTAAAATATTACTCAGGTGCTATTCTGTTTCTTCTTGACTAAGGCACCACTTTGTGGTGCAGATCAGTGGCCTGGCAGCTCTAAAGCAAGGTTGAGTGTGATCTGTGGATGAAAGGTTTCACATTTGTGAGGTATTTTGTAGATAATCATGAAGACCTCAGAGTTTTGAATGTAACCTTGACTGTACTGGAATCCTACTGTTTTACGTGTTGAATTTTCTAGGATTTATCTGTATTTACTCATGGTTGGTTTGTGTTTGATTATTTGGTAAGTGATTGAAATCTGTTCTTTGTATGTATGTATTCTTGAGCAAGTTGATAATTTGGGAGTCACTGTACTGGTGTGTAACTGTGAGGTGATGGTTGCATCATGCCATGCCTCAGCAATGTGCCAAATGGATTAGGATACTGGGGAGAGGATAAGAAACAAAAATATTACTAAATCAAGTTGTGGAAATCTGTACTCAAGAGGTTTCTTATATATGCCTAACACTGTACCTGACTTCTCATAACTTTCGCTGCTTTTGAAGGAAATGACATGAATTAATTGAGCTGCCTTCATTTAATCTAAGATGAAGGGTTTTGTCTACTTACTGGTAGAACTGATTCTATTTCTTTTCATTCCCTAGTGATAGCTGGTACCATAGGAATGTTCTGAAGTGTTTTTAATATTGGTTTTGTGGGGATGCATGGAAGAGAATAGTGGAATTTCTTGGGGATCAAGATCCACTGTTCTCTATGGGATTAACAGTGGTAGGATAAAGGCTTTTTTCGTAGAACAGAAACAGATGAACTGGTCTTATAGGACACTTCCCAGAGTGAATTAATGCAATGCTTGGGTTCATGCTGTCAGCAGTTGCATTTTGGTTAATTTTGTGTCTAACATGAGAATGTATAATTGAGAAAGCAACTCTGATTTTTCAGTAGGAAGCAGCATCTTCTGGTTTGTTTGTATTCCTTTTGTTTCCACTCTGGTTGTCTTTGTTTTTTTGCCTTTGTGAGGAGGAGGAATAAAAATCAATAGCGGAACTCTGCACTGCAAAAAGAGAAAGAAAAAAACAACAACAAAAAGCTGTCAGATTTCAGAGGGAAAGCCCTGGTAAAAGATACACCAGAAGGAACACCCAATCTATCCATATTTAATGAGTAGTAGAATGGACAGGAAGAGTCTGACAGTGGTGCTATATTTTTATTTTTTAAATCATGGGTGCTCTACCGATATGATTCGGCTGTATGTAGTTCTCTGAGTAATTCTTCAGCTCCAGCCTGCTTCTGACCATCTCCTTTTTTTCCTCTTGGACTAAATGAATGCTAAACCAATATGCTGCACCAACATAATTACCCTCACAGCAGAAGGAGATTCCACATGATTATTTTCTCTTTCTACGACTTACTGAACAAATACGTGAAGGCAACAGAACATGGGTGTTAGTGGGAAGTCAGAGCTACTAACGTGACAAACAGACTGAATGTTTGACTGCAGTGGATCTAATGTATGGTATTGATTCTCCTGAGGCCAAGCCATTACAGCTGTGTT
Organism: Lagopus leucura; assembly: GCF_019238085.1. NCBI lineage: Eukaryota > Metazoa > Chordata > Aves > Galliformes > Phasianidae > Lagopus > Lagopus leucura. The sequence continues at coordinate 13,388,285 of NW_024962334.1, forward strand.
CACCTATTGAAATAAGCTTTATGTCCTACTTTGCAAGAGAAGCTGAGTGCTATGGGTATAAAGCATTCAACTGAAATTCAGAAGAGTCAGATTCCAACCTCTACAGAAAATTTATCTGATTGTTTTCTAGACATGTAATACATCAGCACGAGGTATTACATCACGTATGATTGTCAGATACCTCCTTTTTCTTTCCTCAATCCATCTTTTGTAATTACATAGTTAAGCTGTTGTCTCCTATATTGTCTGAACAATACCTTGTATGACACAAACTTAATGCCAGTCTCTAAGCACTACTTTAATATAAACAAGCCATTGTGAGAAATAATGGTAAAAATAAGCAAGAAGAGGAAAAATACGAATAAAAGGGAAGCACAGTAGTAAGACAGCTAGTATTATTTACCTTCACCAAAAACTTGTTGGGAAAGTAAGTCTTCTGTATTTTACATTTATAAATTTCTCGTTAATATCTGGAATCCTAAAAGGTATCCTCATTTAATGCCTAAGGTTTTATGTTTACAGAAGGCTAGAGCTGTTTTTTTTTTTTTTTTTGTTTTTTTTTTTTTCTGGTTGTTTTTTTTTCTTTTCCTTTTCATTTAGTTGTGTAAGTAGACATTTGGTGCTTAACGCTCCAATGATATAGATCTATCTTTTTTATTTTTAAGGAAATGAGTGCTTTAGTCGTGTGATGATGAGACTGATGCACAATGCCTGATCAGGACAAAAAGCTGAAGAGCACAGAAAAAGCAACAGACGAAAAACCTCATGGGATTTCTATGAGGTATAGTATCTGATGTCTTACTTTGTTTGAACTTCAGCAGAACCCGTGTGGAATTTTTACTGGCTGCCAAAGCAGAATGCTTTAATTTGAAATGTAGTATAAACATGACAACTGTTACTCTGGTCACAAAGTTTATTTACACCTCTGTTGACTTAAGGCGTTCTGGAGGGGTTCTAAATTCTTTTCCATGCAAAATGAGGACAGTAGACAATTTTATTTTCTGTCAGTAGCACTGTTTATTGATTTTCTTTACTCTTAAGAAGTACTTTTATGTAACTATTAATATATATACTATGCTGTTGTGTTTTATTCTAGAGACTATTCTGACCTTAAAAGACTTCAGTCTCTCTTAAATGCTCCATCAAGCAAACAACAGGTATAATATGTATATATTTATATAATAATAAATTATATAAAATAATTATATAAATAATATTTATATAGTAATAGCTATTATTAAACATGCTGTATAACCGTATAATCACAAATACAGTTGACTAAGGTTTGTAGCGCATGCTTGTGATATTGTTGTGTTTCATTATGATTGTGTTAGTAAAATCTTGTGTAGTGTATGTGGTGTCCTTTTTTTTCCTTCCCCCTTGGCAGTTATATAGCATCTCTGTGAGATAAATCCTACTCAGAAAAGTTGGAAGAATGAAGCTGAGCCAATTCCTGTCCTACTCTGCCATAATCTTTATTTAAACAGGAAAAAAATTTATTTATTATAATCTTGAACAGGTTGTATTCAGGTATTAACAGACATAGTTAAGTAGCCTTGTGAATTCATTTTCTTCAAAGCCCTTCCAAAATTTCTGTAGAAGGTAGGATTAGAGATTTATTAGTTACAATATGTAATAAACTAACATGTAATAAAGTAAGAGTAATAAGGTACAGAAAATTAAAAATCAGCATTTTAGTCATAAGCAGTTTGTCTTCAGAGAATAATAATTCAGCTGAAACTCTTCTGGGCATAAATATATTATAAGTGCTTGAAACTTTTAGGATATTGTAAAATCTTCACCTCAAATCATTTGATGGAGCTTGCGTTTACCATTTGAAGCAATGAAAACCAACATGTGAAGATGGGTGTGAGTCCTGGGAATATCAAAGCAATTTATTTCTTTCTATTCTGTAACAAGAATATCCCAAAGTAAGGGAACTGTCCATGGAATACAGGAGTTATTCATTTCCTTTCCTGGGTAGAGGCATGGATTGCTTCTGAGCCGAAAGCTGAAACTTCAATTTCTACGACCTAAAAGAAAATGGAGGCTGTGCACATAGATAATGTGTGTGTTGGAGATTCTCTTGTTACAAATTTAAAAAGGCTGCTTTCTTTATATTTCATATATCTCCATGTGTTTGTTTTCCAACCTTGCTTTGCATTGGTTTTCTACCACTTCAGTATCATATGATGCATGTGTTTGTATTTTACAATGGCAGTCATACATTAAAGATTTAACAGCATCTATAGTTCAAGTGAAAAACTGAGAAAAGGTGATTTTGCTTGTTATCATTTTTGTAATAAAACTGTTTTGCCTCATCAGTGCCTCTTTCCTCCTTAGCTTTCAGCTACACATTTTGAAAATGGTCAAATCAGCACAACAAGATCTCTGCAAAATGTCAGAAGTGATGGACAAAAACTCCATCGTCAATGGCAAGAGTCAGCTGAAGCTGTTGAGCTTGAAAACTTTAGGTAAAAGAAAGAGCCAGTATGATGACACTGTGTCATATTTCTGAACATCTTTTTGTGTCTTAGTCTTGTTGAGTTGTGGAAATCATTTATATTTTGTGTCTCTTACTTGTAGTTTCATGTCAACCTGCTGAGATGTTAATGATGCAATTCTATTTTTTCTAAACCTAAGTGTGAATATTTTTGCTTTGTAAGTTTGACATGTGCTTCTATTCAATAGAGGGAACTGTTGAAAGTTAATATATTCAATTTAAATAAAGTAATGGCTTGTTTGGAAAGCTTTTATTATACCATTATGATAGATTCACATTATGCAAGTCAGACTGTTCTTCAAAATTATTACTGTCTGAAAACCTGAAATTATGTTATTCTATTGCAAGTGCTTGTATGACACTTCTTCATTTTTCTTATTGGCGTTTTGACTTGTTAAAACATAACTACCAGCTCAGCATTTTCCTTTTTTTTTTTTTCTTTTTCTTTTCTGCCATTAGTGTGACCTACAAGAATGAGAGAAATTTTAGCCAACATCCCAAACACAAGCTATTTCAAGATATTTTTACCGCTTTAGTTAAGAACAGGTTTAACTGCAGGTCAGTATGTTAAACACATTCATTTCCAATGAGGAGAGATCACTCTTTCTTGCCTTAATCAATGAATGAACATGCATGGATAAGGCCTGGTATATATGTTTCATAAACAGATGTCTGTGTGGAAACTTGTAGCTTCATGTTTTTACATAATCTGAGTTATAATTTTAAAATGATGAGTATTTTGTTGAAATTTGAACGACCAAAGTTCTAACAACTGCTTGATAGTTTGTAATATATAGTTTGTTTTTCTAAATAATTTCATTCTTATTTTAATTTTTTTTTCAGTTGTATTTTATAGAAAAAGCTCTTTCTTAGGCTGCTCTCATTTGGATGAGCAGGAAAATTTTGCAAGATCTTCAAAAATGGAGGGGTATAGAACGTTTGCTAAAAAGTACCTCAGAATTTCAGGATTTGTATTAATATTTACCACTGCTATATGCTGTATTTTTCCTTTTTGAATATCAGATACTTTTTATGAAGAATTCTCAGTGCAAAAATTTGAAGGAGGAATCCTAAAGCATTTAAATCTGCTGATGTGTAACAAATAGATTTTACAGATGTACTTGAAAAATACCACAAAAATTTGCACAGTTTGCTTGGACCCCTTGGCAGAATTAACTGAGGAACCATCTTATCTTTGATAATTTAAGTATGATTACAAAGGTGATTTAGCTGCCCTTTGTAAGTATTTTATCATGGATGCGATGGTTTATGGTGTTTGGAACTACTGCCACTGCAGTGGGTCAGAATTGTAGAATGGTCCGCATTACACACTTTTGCAGGTGTAACTATGTTGATTGGGATGCCAAAAAAAATCCAGCACACTTACTTACCAGCATCACTGTGTTGGCAGAAGTTAGAGATTGTTCTGTTGGCAAGAAAGCTGTGAAAGCTTAGCTTAAGTTGTTTGGCTCTGAAGTTTAACAAAGCAGGCAGAAAAAAATCCTGCTGGCATATGCTGAGTATTACACTGAGTTCTCTAGTAACATGGAATGTAAATGTAGCTATAGTAGAAGAGGCCTGCAAATGTCAACCAGGCTCAGAGAATTACTGTTTCTGCACAGAAATATGACAAATTATTTGTCATTGAAGATATTCACTGTCAAGAGTCAAAATGTTTTGAAAGAATAACTCTGAAGAACCACCAGTTAAAGTGAGCTGAAAATAGTTTTCCAATCTGACATACTAACTTTTGCCTACCAGTATATTGTTGCTGCCCATGAAAATTATGCACTTTTCTTAAGTGGCTGAGTATGGAAGCATACTATTATTTTGGGCAGAATGTTGGCATAGAAGGAGTGAGATTTTGCTAGTATCTGTTTGCAAAACATTTTATTTTTATCAAAATATTTTTAGGCATTGGCATCTTTCCCAACTGCAAATGATAAATTAAGAACTGCCATATCACGTAGACTTCTGTTCCTTGGAATCTTGCCCGGATACAGATTCTGTCCTCTCAGTTAAAAACAAAAAAAAAATCCCTGAAGATATCTGAATTTAGGTTTATTTTAGATGGGAAAATGGTGATATATACCTTCAACAGACAATGGAAATAGTTATTCTGTTACTGGTATTTATACAGGACTGCTGTCCCTACATGCTTTGTGCTTTCTTCCAAGTCTTGGTCTTGAACTGTATACCGAAACAAAAAAAGAGGAAATTCTATTAGGAAGTATAATCCTGTATCGAGAATATTTAAATGTATCACTTTGTCACTATGTTGGAGAATTGCTCAGAATGGGATAGAATTCTATGGTGCTGTATATTCTTAAGTTGTTACAGGTCAATAATCTTATAGTCATTTGCTTCCTGTATCAAAATCTTTTGTATAACACTGTTTGTACTTGTTTATTGTATTTGCTTTATGCTTAGGACATTTGTTTTACAGGGAATGGGTAAATCAAGCTCCATCCATCCATTTTCTTAGAGTATTAATCTGCCTGAGATTATTAATAAGAGATCCACACTATCAGGTCTGTATGTCAAAGTATTTTTTTCTTGCATAAAAGGATTCATTTATGCATCATACTTACGGTTCTGTTGTTAAATGTACATATAAATGTGTACATTCTTGTGAATGCATACTTATTACATATATGTGTGTATATACCTGTGTTTCTATGTCTGAAGATCCAAGTGTGTTGCAAACAGGTTGCACGTATGAACTCTTGCTGCTATTGGATAACTTGCTCAATTTCTGATGTATATTTTGTAGCTTCTCATGTTGCTAACCCTAATAAATAAGCTTTAAATTTCCATAACAGATGGACCATTGCCCAGAGCCCTAGACTACATATTTACTTTACCTCTCTGTATAGATATGTAAAACTTTCATAATGTAGCAAGTGAAGAAAACTGAAAGCTGCCTACTTTTTCTAGCAGCCCAGTTCTCTGGGTTACAGACAGCTTTAAAATGTGTTTCTGACGATTATAGCCGTTATTCATACGACTAAACCCCTGACATCTGTTAGGATATTTGTTTTCATGTATTTCTTTTTAACGTGTACCAAAGATTATACTTACTGTTCTAGTGTTAGAACCTTTCAAATTTCATTTCTATAATTTATTTATTTACTTATTGTAAGTAATTCTAAACTCTGAAATTGCTAAGCATATCCAAAATCCATTGTCTTTGGTTGCTAGAATTACCATTTCTCAGCACTCATGACAATCAGGGTACTTAGTTCAAGTATCTCTTACTGCAGTGTTTTCTGTATTTTGATCCTTTTTTGTTCTTTTTTTTTTTTTTTTTCTCCTTTTAGGAAATCCTCTACAGCCTGGGTGGGATTGAAAATCTAGCTCAGGTAAAATTCCTCATGGAAATGTTGTCTACAAAGCTGTATGCTGCTTTATTATGAGTGGAATGAAATACACTGTAAAAAAGTGTACATATGCTCTTGTTTTTTGGAAAGAAGTAAGTTGTATTCCTCTGTCTGCATATAACCAGTTGGGTGTGCTTTTTCACTAGTTCATAAAGGATCTGTCCTTATAACTTAGCAGTATTTAACCCAAGACTTTTCAATAGAAGGCTTAACAAAGGCCTTTTGAGCTAAGAATTACGGAAGTCAGCACAATTGATTCATTCAAAAGAAACTGTAGACTTTTGAAGGAAGAGGTTTATAAACCCCCTGAAATTAAGCAAATGACTTCTCAAAGGTAAAAGCATAGCAATAAAATGGTTGAACAGATTGAAATTTGTGAACATTATCGCTTAATCAACTGCTGCGTTGTTACTGCCTTATGTTAACATTGCTTTAGTTCTGAATTTTAATACTTGTTCTTCAATGAGTGGGAGCTGCCCATGTATCAGTGAAATCTTAAATATGCTTGAAACTGAGACTGATTGTTGAGAGTTTGCATTCATGAAAAATCAGAATTTGTACATTTTGTTTAAACAAATGTATCTTTCTGGAATGCAACTATCTTTCGTTCTTATTTACTGTGCCACGTGTTTATTTCAAATAAGTAGTGGTGTGCTACAGCTCTTAGTTCAGACAGTCACCTGTCTGAAATGTTCTTAATGTTATGGGAGTCAAAGATTGTTTCTAATATAGTTTTCATTCAGGTAGTTTGATGATTTTTGGTGATATGGTTTCACATAACTGTTTTCACTTTGAAGTGTTTTGAGGTATATTGGTAGAAAGCAATGATTAAATTATTGTTACCGATGATACTTTACATAGTATACTGCTGCTGTAATTCTAGCCTCTCTGTACTACATGCTTGAAACCAATTTAGGTTACCTATACAGTTTTTTGGAGACTGCAAAATGCCACCTCATTAAAGATTTGTCCAATATTGAAGGATTGTAAATATTAAAAAAAAAAAAAAACAAAACAGTATGTAAAGACCAACATGTAAGTGATGCTGGGAATCTCATCATGATTTTGTATGCTAACAGAAATTACACCCTTGTGATAACTTTCATTTCTCGGATGATTGTTTCACTCAGTAGCTATTAGAGAAATATAAAAAGGCAGACCATCGTTTCCCACCTGTTGGATTTGTTCAACCAGCCCCACAGCTCCTGCTGGTCACCATTGTGTATGTTGTGCAGAGTCTGAACCTGTGGACTAGCTTTTCCAAACAGAAGCCAAAAAAATGCTTATGAAAAGTATGAGAATGGGAACATCAAGTGATAATTCAGTTCTACAGAAAACTCTTTTCAAGCTCACAGCTTGTAAAAAAGGAGTTTTGGCCCTAGGAGTAATGTTTTTGTATTTGCTGCTCTTTAACGGATTTTCCACTGGTGGAAATTTTTCATTTGATTTAGAATTCTTCTATATTCTATACTTGTATACTTCTATATTCGATGCTATTCTATACTTCTAATACCTCTTCTGTACTGTGACAAGTTTTACAGCTAAATGTGAGTCCCATTGCGAACGTACGTTTTTATGAAACAGATGCGCCATCTACTGGCTGTTATCACGCCTAACGCCCTGGATCTTTGAATTAATTAATTGATTAATTTGTTTCCCTTCTTGTAGCATATGGAAACAGTAGCAAATGGCTATCTAGATTGTGGAGAAGAGAAACATAATGTAGACAAGTTGGTCAACATGACATGTAAGTGATTTTGCTAACATAAATAGTTAATAAAGCTTTATTAAGATAATAGTTAATAAAAGCATAATAAAGTGCTCTAATGATATTTTTCTATGAGGTGAAAAAATGTTGAAAATACTTGAAATGCTTGAAATGCCTGTAATTAATATATTAGTAATATATTACTAGATTCATCGTAGGCATCATCATGAATGTATGAAGAGAACTGAAATTTTTGTGGAACAGCATGTCTTGTTTTGATGCATGTGTAGTATGTCTTAAGAAATTAATTGCTGTAAGAAATAAAATAACAGAGTAAAATGAGCTAGTCATGGTTCAAATAGCTTACTCTTCTTTTGTTATGAAATTAATAAAATGAAAAATACTAAGTGGTAAAACTCCAGAAGTTGTGACTCCCTTTGTTCCATAGACATTCTTCAAAAGATTGCTGCTGTTAAAAATCAAAGAGAATGGGTTATAGCAAGTGGAGCACATAAAGTAAGTGCTTTATAAAATTATTTATCAAAACCAATTAGCTACTTAACTGAATGACTTATCCGCTTCAGACTTAGTTAACACTGAGCTCCTAATAATGCTAAGTTGGTAGAGCAAGATAATCTAAATTCTGTTTTCTTGGTATGAGTTAGCATAATATATGTATTTTTCTTGTATATGACATAATTGATCTAATGCATGGTTATTAGTTGTTCGAGGTAGTTGAATCCTAAATGTTTCAAATAAACCAATTCCAGTAATTGAGTGTACACTGTCCTGAGCTACATACTATTATGACATAAATTGTTTTTAAATTTCTGCTATGGTTATTCACTTAGACAACACTGTGTGTTGGCAAGGTATTGGCCAACCTTGCTAGAGATTACAGCTAACATAAGGGTCAACACTTAATCTATTTTATTGCTAATTTCTAGCCAAACTCAGTAATGTTAGGGATAAAAATCAGTATAACTAGTGTGTGATTCTATTATGTTGCAGTTGGAGATTATGAATAGGTAATATTTTTAGAAGATCTAGACAAATATGATTTTTTAATTTGATATACATAATTAACAAAATGTATATGAGATCTTAAATTATGTACTGCATAATTTAAACACAGGCTTAAAAATAGCTTTTTACATCGGAAGGTCTTCATCTAGAGTTTTGAAGTGTTTTGCACAGGAACAGTTATTACAAAGTTACATTAAATTGGACAGACACTTGAACAGTCATGAGAGATACATCCTTAAATATGAAACATCTTTGTTTGGCCTAAGTCTGTTTGTATTTATATGTACCCTGAGCATATTTTAAAAGTCCCTGAAACTTTCATTGTATTCTTTAAGACACTTGTATCTTAATTGTCAAAATTTATGATTTTTCAGTACATCATTATTATTTTGTTTGAGTCATAAAAGAAAAATGTGAAATTTATATTCATTTATCTTGTTCCATATTTCATTTTTTAGACCTTAGTAAATTTATTATCTGCCAGAGACAGCAATGTGCTTCTGGGTGCTCTCCTTGCCCTGATTAGCTTAGCAGAAAGGTAGGCTCAACTTCACATGCTGTTCACAATAAGCATTTTATTGTTTTGTCTTTATGTAATATTAAAATTGCTGCTTGTGTGGAAGACTTCTTTAAAAAAAAAAAAAAAGAAATCTTGTTCTGTAGAAGTCTAGGAAGTATGTTTCATATTACGTTAAATTAGTAAGAAAGAGAAATTAAAACGACTTTACTAGCTTCTAAGTAGAAACCTCAGTCCTTGCATTAATTTACACTTCTCACTTGTGTGGAGAAGTTTGCAAGACTGGAGTCATGGGAATCCCTCTGTTATCCCTGTGCAGGATTCTGTAATTCTTACTGATTTACACCTGTATAAAAATGTTGTATATTAAACTAAGTAGAACAGTACTCCACAATAAACAAAACCAATACTCTTCAGTGTAGTAAGTTATCATATGATTGTTTGAGTTGGATGGGACCCATAAAGTTCATGTTGTCCACTCCCCCTGCAATGAAGAGGGACATCTTCAGCTACATCACGGTGCTCAGAACCTATGCATAAGGAATACATACATCTATGTACATGTATCTTCTGTTTTCTAGTGACCATTTTAAATAAAGATGTGTGTTTTTTCTCTTTTCCTCCTGTTGTGAGCAGGAATAGCAGAAAGAAAAGGGGAAGATACAGCATCTTTCATTCGTAATAACTTAATTCTTAATGTATTCCGGACTTGTATAACAATTTATTTGTATAACAAATGAAAAAAAAAAAGAGGAAAGTTGTAAAACTGAAAAGAGTAATACAATTCCTTGAGATCAGTGAAAAGTTAACTACTGACTTTTCTGTTCGCCACCCCCCCAATGTATTTCATTCTATTTGTTTCAATTTATGGATTTTAAAAATATATATACATTTTAATAATTGAAATAATATTTCAGTCTTGCTGTACCCCATTTGCTTGATTTCTAGCATGAAACAAATTAAATACATTTGCACCTTTACTTTTATGCATTCAGATGTTCACTTTTATGGTTTTTTTCTTCCTAAGTCAGAAACCATTGCAGTGACAGACTTGACAGGACTTACCTGTGGCTCTAAGTATTTGTGATAGTATTAGATAAGATTGGAGGAAGAGATACTGGTCAAAAAAATGTATAAGGAATGAGAATAAAGAGCAATATGTTTTTGGTATACATTAATTTGATATAAATGCCAGGAATAATCAATTTCCAGTCCAGAATGTAGGGAGAAGATAAGTGAGCTCACTGTTGTTGAGAATTTGCTGGTGATATTGCGCGAATACGATTTGCTTTCTAAAAGGTGAGAGTTCACTTATGGATTAATCATGTTGAAGTATTTTTGACTTTTTCTCATTTAGAGATATATTTGTTTACAGGAATTAGATAATGTGCTATTTTAATATTCTCAGGGTGAAGTTCTGAAACCTATGTATTTTCTGTCAGCTACAGTACATGTTAAAATAGTTGATATAGTGATGTATTTTCTATTAATTCTGTTATAGACTCACTCTCTGATGATGTTCTACAGTGCAAATAAATTGTAATGTTACTATAAGGTGATAGAAAAATGTTGTTTTTTTTTTAATATATCTTCTCTTAACTGCTGAAACCTGAATGGTTAGATGGAAAGTATTGAACTCGTATACGTATACTCATATACATGAACTCGAATACATGGAGCTGCTGTAGTTTATGTCAGAGGCTGTGTGAGAACCCCCATCACTCTAATAAAAAAATTGTTATGATCCTTAAACACGCTTTAAGCTCAACTGAGCTTGTTAGCTTAGCGTGACATATCTCTAGTAAGAAATAGAACGACTTTCAAAGCTGACATTTCACATATGTTATCCACATTTAAAATCAGAATTTTTTAAAAAATTGTGTTTAATTACTTCACATATGTAAATTATTTTGCATATGATTAGAAATAATGAAAATGCCAAAATCTTTTTACTTCATTTCTGCATTTGAAATTACATAGATCATTTGTAAACCAAAGGGTTTTAAGAAAAATTGGAATTTGAATGTTGGCAGGATACTGATGAATTTCATTGCTCATTACAAATAATTTTAAGTTCAGGTAGGGATTTTCATGTCTCATCAAACATGAATGCAACTTTTTGGTCTCAAGTGGAGATGGAAATCCCTAACCATAGTTGCTCTAGAAAATCCATCTTAATTACATTGAAATGAATGGAAATGCAGTAGGATTTTGTGAACATTTTATTCAAACCATACAGGTGAAGAATCCAGATTCGGGTTATTCAGTTTCCACTGATGAAGTTTACACTTGTACACATAATTTACACATGCAGTACTACTTGTTTTACTTGTAATGCCATTGACAAGAAGTTTTCTTTAAACTCTTCTTCTTCTGTTTTTCAATATGTGGTCTATTTTGTTTTTTAAACATTTGCTGAATTTTGTCCTCTTTGCTGACTATACAAATTAACAATGAATCTCTTACTGAATTTTTTAGGCTTACAGCAGAGTTGTTACGTCTTCTCTGTGCAGAGTCACAAGTCAAAGAACAAGTTAAAATTTACGAAGGAGTTCCAGTTTTGCTCAGTTTACTCCATTCTGATCATATCAAGCTTTTGTGGAGTGTAGTTTGGATTCTTGTGCAGGTTTGCGAAGACCCTGAGACTAGCGTGGAAATCCGGATTTGGGGTGGAATCAAGCAGCTACTTCATGTATTACAGGGGTAAGTTTCCTTTCCTGAGCACTTTGCCAATTACGTGAGAATGTGCCATCTTTTAAGATACATTTGACCACTCTCATTTCATCTAATGGCATTGCATCTAATAGTCTTGCTCAGTTGTGTCTGATGTCTATAGAAATAAAAAAGCAATTTTAAATATAATGAAAAATCTGGATTTTTTTTTAAGCTATGCATATTTTATTGGTCTCTTACAGTGTTTTTCATGTTTTTAATTTTAATTTTTTTTTTTAAATTATTTTTTTCAGGGATAGAAATCTCGTTTCTGATCGCTCTTCAGTTGGAAGTTTATCTAGTGCAAATGCAGCAGGGAGAATTCAACATCTTCATTTGTCAGACGATTTGAGTCTTGATGAGATACAAGAAAATACTTTCTCCCTTCAAGCAGGTTGGTTTACAAGGCATAGTTCTCTCTTCTGTGTTCACTTACACCTTGTGCAAAGGGTTTCAAACTGTTTCAAAATTGAAATTATAAACATTTATACCTGCTAGTATTTGTACTCCCACCTGACACAGCAGCACCACATCAGCTCTGTTTTTTTCTAAGTGTGCAATATCAGCACATATTTTTAAACACTGCTTTTGTTTTTTTTTTAAGAAAGGAACAAAGGGTATAATATCAAGCACACAGAAGTCATATATGTTTATATATATGTTCATAAACATCTCTTATTTTTTTATTTATTTGTTTTAAGCTTGAGATTCATTTTATTTCTTCATATTGCTCCCTCTGTTGAAAATTACTGTAGTATGTTGGTAATGAATTGATTATAGCGGAACAATTTCAGAGTGATATTTGAAGAAGAGAAGTGAGGAACTGATTACTGACTGAAACCCTCATGTATCATCCACCCTCTGCTTCTTGAGGAATGCAGTGTTAGAAGAGCTGGGCATGAAGATGATTCTGGGAAAAAAAGGATGAAATAGGGTGAAAGTGTTTTTTTTTTTTTTATAATCTCTGTTTCTCCCTATCTAAATCTAACTGGTGAGTCATTAAATTAATTTTCTCCAAATAATTGATTCTATTTTGCTTGTGATGATGTGATAATAACCGGTAAGCAATTTCCCAGTATCTTCACCCATGAGCTTTTCTGTCCTACTTTCTCTCTCTCTTCTGTTGAGAAGGAGGAGAGAATGAGCGGTAGGATGAGCACTTGGCCCTTACCTGCTATGCCATCTGAATATCTTTATGAATCTGGCCCTAAATATTACATCTGAATTTTTGTTCTAGCTTGTTGTGCTGCAATTACTGAACTGGTGCTCAATGATACTAACGCTTACCAAGTAGTACAGGTAGGAAGACTTTATTCAGTTAAGTAAGACATTATAGTTTAGGATTTAATTTAATTAACAAGCAGAATATATTTTAATGTGATTGGACAATATTGCTTTATATAACTTTCATATACATTTTTCTATAATAGTATATTTTTTCATACATTTATTAACACACAAATATACACAAAGATATCAACATATGTATCTAGATGTTTAGAATAATAATAGATAACTTTTGTTATGGATTATTTTGGTTGACATCTCCTGACATGATTTTGCTGCAATTTTGCTGTAGACCAGTAAGTGTCATCATGGAATTATCTGAGAAATACAAACTCTTAGTTCCCAGCTGTGCAGCTGAGTGTTGTGTTCTTTCACAGAAAAATTTCCATTTTCCTCAGAGTCTGGTGTTTCTGAAAACACCAGACTTCCTGGCTCTCCATCCCCAGGGGGGTGCTTCTGAACAGCATTTTAAAATGTAACATTTTAATCAGTTCAGGCTTCTGAAAATCGTTCTTTAAATCTCTGGTATGTATTGCATGCGTTGCCAAAGACAAAAATATTTAGAACAGTAATTCCAGCTATAATCCATCACCTACATATTAGCTTAAAATCCAGATAGAGATATTCCTAAAGGAAATGAGAGAACAGGGAGTCTTGAATATTTTAGGTATATGTCAAAAATATTGTTAAGGCAGAATGAAATGGAAGTAAGTCTAGAAAAAATTATTTATATATTTAAAGCATTAAAATTGTTATTAAGCCATAAAATTCCATTAACTTTAAAGCTTCATGTGTTTTAGGCTAGTCTGGTTTCATCAAAATAAAAATCTCTCTTATTTAAAGTCGCTACACTTTGAAAACATTGCGACTCTTGTGAATCCTACTGGAGACTCACTCAAGCTATCTTGTCCGGTGTCTCTCCAGCTTATGATACTGCTTCACTGTACGTTTGTAAGCTGTTTTGTAGTGTCTGTTTAAGTGTTAGGGCAGTTTCATTCTTACATAAGTAAGAAATGAAGTAAACTTCATTTAAGTTATTTCAGGTTGTAAATCCAGTATGGACTAGGAGGCTGAGATTTTGCAAGTCAGTATTAGGTTCTGATTTATCTGAAGAAAAAATGTTTTTTATTCATGGTCTCTGTGCGAAGGAATGCTATTGATGTTGACCTTTCTCTGTTTCCAGGCAAATGGAGTATATATAATAGCAAAACTGGTTTTACCAGACAAAGAAAAGAATGCTGAAAAGGCTTATTTATTACAGGTAACTTCTTTTAGTATAACTACATGTTGAAATTCCAAAACAGTCCCTGAGATTTTTTTATTATTTTGTTGTTGCTTAAAAGTTTATTCTAGAATGCAGTAGACGTCTTGCTTGTAGAGAAAATAGGGCAAAATCAGTAATAACAAGTAGTCCAAGAAGTAAAAACTCAATTGTAATTCAGTTTATGGTACTTTATTCTGATCTACTTTGTTTCTTGCACTTTATATAGTGTGAAGGGAAATGAATATTTTTCCTTTGATAATCTCTCCCCTACTTCTTCATGCTTCTCAGCATTAGATCCTTTTCTTGTGTGCTTTGGTCTTCATTGGTGTTCAGTGAGGTCTTGATGTTGTACTAATATCTGCTTCTTTCTGGAGCACCCTACTGGAGCTGTTAAATACAGGAAAACTTCACATAAAATAGAGCAAATTTAAATGTAGAATAAATAAATAGCAACTAAGTGTAGAATGATTCTTGTTTTTGAAAGAGATTAATTCTCAGTTAGAGGGCATTTCCTTACTTCCACTGTTTCAGATGCCAATACCTTATTTCTATTTGATTTACTTCACAGTCATCTTTCTTTAGTCAGCCATATTGTATAGCAAGTAAAGTAAATGATTCTTGATGCGGAGAATTCAAGATGCATTATATAAAAGTGTATGTATTAACTGCCTGTCAGTGGATGTTTTACAAACAAACTTTCTTCAGTAGAGATAATTTAGAAACTTTTCTCCATTTTTTTTTTTTTTGTTCCCCCTAAATAATCTTGCCTACTTTTAAAGAATTGAATGTACTTAAGAAACTGTTTTTACTCTTTTCATTATCATGCTAACAATGTAATCTACCTAGAAATTTAAGGAAAGAGGTTATTGATCTGTTGGGAATCCCTGATGTTTATCATTGTCTTTTTTATTTATATATAGATTTGTCATTAATTTTAGCTTTTCCTACTGTAGTGCTATGCTTTCAGAGCCCTGAGATTTCTCTTCAGTATGGAAAGAAATAGACATATCTTCAGAAGGTAAACTAATAAAATGTTTTGTGAAACTCCTTTACAATAGCTTTCAGAAGGTATCATTGCAATCAGAATGTTTTTAAATGCCAGTTATTTTCAGCAAAAATAATAAGTTGCAGGCAACTTCTGTCCAGTCTGCAGACACAGATAGATTTTGCTGCTTTGTATTAGTGCCAGCCTACAAGATGTACACATTCATTGTGGGGACTTCTATTGCTATGCATGCCAGAGAACCTAGCTCTGTAGGGCCTCTTTCTTCCCTTGTGAAGCAAGGTTTAAAATATGAAGACGACATTTAAAACTGTTAGAGATAAACCATACTTCCATCTGAAGATTATCAGATATAATCAACAGCCCTGGATAGTAACAACTGGCAAAATTATATTTTTTTGCTGCTCAACCCTCCAGTCTTTCACGTGGGAAGGATTTTGCATCAAGACAGTTTACTTAAGAGTGTTAAAAAAAGACTTGGATCAATAAGTGGAAAATAATTTCATCAATTAGCCGTTTTTTCAAATTAGCTGACAGTTTCACCAGGTAGATTACAAAGGCTGTGTAAAATCTTTTGGGATTAGGGAAGTACTTAAACTGCTAATGACAATTACCTGGCAGCAGTGTTTTTGAATGATTTTATTCTATATTATATATTCCTCGAATTCTAAATAAAACATGTATCTCATTTTTACTTTAAAAAAAAAAAAGATTTTGTACTGAAAAAGGACCTCAGTTTGCAATCAGTATTGATGGTTGGTGTCAAGTTTTTAAAGTGATAAATCTGTCTGCTTATTTATGGTTTGTTTTTTTTCCAACCCCAAATGACTTTTCCATATTTTCACTTCTGTCAGAACATTAAAAAGAAACTGATCTCCAGTTAAGCATATCAGTAATCAAAATACTGTGTTGTATCTTCTAGCTTACACACCTTTCTTTTCATATTTTAGACTAGATTTGCTGGGACAAAAATTCTAAGATGCATATTGTGATTCTTTAAATGAAAAAAAATTTTAAACCTATCAAAGGTAGAAGGAGCTCAGATAAGTCAGCTATGAGCATAGTGTAAAATACTACAAGAAAAAAATACAAAAGCAAATGGAAGTTTGGAAAGTTCATTGAGGCTTATAGTGTTCAGAGAACTGGCATTTATAGCAATATCCAATCCATGGAGGCTGAAGTCTAGCTTTTGAAAGATTCTTCAGTTCGTATACATGTGTGTTGTGTTAAAATAGTTAATATCTGAATACATCATTCAGGAATAAGTGTGTTATTTAGAAGATTTCGAAGTAGGAAGTAATAAAAAACACTTGCTGTAGATTAATAGCTATTGTGAACATTTTCTGAGACACATAAAAATGTTAAATTTTTGTAGACTTTTTCCTCCTGACTTGTTTGAAATCTTCATTGATATTGGACATTATGTGCGTGATATTAGTGCTTATGAAGAGCTGGTGTCAAAACTGAATTTATTAAAGGTAAGTAAAGAGCTTTGTAGCTTTAAGAAACTGTATTCTTTGCATATTCTTAGCACAAGAAAGACTTGAAATATTTTATGCTTATGTGTTTGTCATTTAATGTATAATCAGGAAGATGAATTGAAGCAAATTGCTGAAAGTATTGAGAGCGTCAACCAGAATAAAGCACCTGCAAAACATATAGGCAATTATGCAATTTTAGAACACCTTGGCAGTGGAGCTTTTGGAAATGTATATAAGGTAAGCTTCTCTTTTGGTTCTAGTGTAGAGGTTGGAGAGGAGCCTTCATGGTGAGGGTCTGATACCTGTTTTAAGCATAAATTTCCTTTGAATTTCAGTAGGAGAGCGTAGTTTCCAGAAGGCAGAGCTTGTTGTTAACAGATGTCCATTTTTTTTTAGTGTTTGCTGTGATCATGTTTGTCCCTCTTGTATTTATAGGATTGATCGGTATATTTCCTAGATTTACTAGTTTTACTTTGTATTGATTTCTCACTACAAAGACTGTGTCTGTCTTCTGCCGTGTCTGAAACTGAGTTCAAGCATGTTTTATTTCAGAAAAAAACATTTGGTGCTGGTAGCATTTCTTTAGACATGATGACAAGTTCACCAGTTTACTCCTAACCTGCATTGTAAAGCTCTTTTGAGTGCTCCAGTTCTTTTGACTAATTGCATTATATACAGAAAAGACTATGATTGCAATATTTGTGAGATGGTTTTGCACTCAGATAACTGATATGATAGCTATAATAATATCCTATCTGTTCCCATCCTGTACCAACTTTACAAAGGTGTTATCTTTTTTGTAGGTTAGAAAACATAATGGGCAAAATCTTCTGGCAATGAAAGAAGTCAATTTACACAATCCAGCATTAGGAAAGGACAAAAAAGACAGAGATAGCAGAGTGCAGAACATTGTCTCTGAGTTAACCATCATCAAAGAGCAGGTGGGTTTCACGGACTCTAGATTCTTGTACTGGCATTCTGTTGACATTATCCTTCTCTTGCAGATGGGCCTCCACCTACTGTTACTGTTTTCATCTGTTCAGTACAATGTTGCTACTTTTTACCTAAATGTTGTCAATATTTCAAAAATTCTTTCTGCACTATTAGAAGTGCAAGATGTTTGATACAAATAATTCTTCTGTTGTTGGAAGCGCATGAAATTTTATCAGGAATACTGTAAACAATATTTTGGATTTAAAAGATAGCTGTTTTCTGTAATTGTAAATAAATATTAAAAGAAACTCACAACAATATAGACAAATCATTAATGTTTTTTAACTATGAAAGAAAATACTTTGGTGCAGGTGTAATTGCCTTTAAACTTCCTTTACTGTTCCAGTTGCTAACAAGAGTGTTGGTATGAATCTTGAGTAATTATACATACATACATACATACATACATACATACATACATACATATAAACTTTATTTTATATATATAGTATTATATTTATTATATATATATGTATAATATAGTACATGTATAATATAATATATAAAATTATATATATATATATATAATAAAAGTTATAATTATAATTATTATTTTTTACAAAAACATGTTTGGGGATGGCTGTGAATGTCTGCTGCACTGCAGTTTGTAAGCAAGTTTTTGGAATCCTTGTGGGATTCTTTCTTCCATTATGTAGTTAAGCATTATAAATGCCATTCCATCAGTCTAACTATTCTAAACAACTGAATTTCTTTCCTCATTTGTAGCTTTATCACCCAAATGTTGTACGTTATTACAGAACCTTCTTGGAAAGTAAGTATAAATGTAAATAATTACTATATTGTACATGATGAAGAAGTAGAAATATACAATAGGAGTACTTACCTTTTGGAAGGAGTGTATCAAATTTGAGCAGTAAGGTCCCTTCCAGTCGCTATAGCTCTGTGATTCTGTGATTCTACACTTTGGACAGGCTTATAGTTCTTTAAAATTGAAAAAGGATGAGACATAATAATTATGTTTATCTATTAGTCAAACGAAAGAGTGAACATGTAGAAAGCGTCTATCCTAGAGCTAAAGATCCCAAATTTACAGTTGGAATATTAAGTAGGGTGAAAAGGTTTGGTGACTAGTGGAATGAATAGTAGCATGGCTTAGCCATATTGTCTCCTTTTTCTTTCTAAGGAGTTGTCTACCTACACCTGCCCACTGGGTGATTATTACTGAGTGATTAACAAGCATGAAGTTCCTTATATTTACTGTGATATAAATGCTTCAGTTCTTGCAGTGCAGTGCAGGAGAGAGGGACTGCACTCAGAGCTCTGCTAGTGCTGGAGCTAGAAAAATGACTTCTCTGAAGGGATGGTGAGGCATTGGAACAGGCTGCCAGGGAGGTGACAGAGCTACCATCCCTGAAGGTTTTTGAGAAATGTGTAGATGTGGCACATGGTTGGTGGGGATAGGTTGACGGTCAGATTATGATTTCAGAGGCATTTTCCAACCTTAATCATTCTGTGATTTTATGAAAAATTGGAAAAACATGGAATAGAACTATAATGTACAAAAAAAACTTAAAAATCAAAAAAGACAGCTTTAAAAATATATTTTAGCCTCAAATACTCCATTAACAAATGCCTTCTGTATAAATGTATTTTTTAATTGAAGTTTCTTTCGCGTAGATGACAGACTGTACATAGTCATGGAACTCATAGATGGGGTGCCATTGGGAGAGCACTTTCACTCTTTGAAGGAAAAGCAACAAAAATTTACAGAAGAAAGAATATGGAATATATTTATCCAAGTAAGTAAGAGGCACACATTTTTTTTTCACCAGGACATGTCTACCTGTGGTTACTAATTCCATTTGTTTGTTAGGCTAATAATAAAAAAAAATAATGCTTATATCAAACACTAATACCTGATATTAATGTAATTTGATGTGATTTCACTTAGATTGTCATTATGAATCTTTGTTTAAGGCTCTTTTTGTTTCTTTGTAAGCTTTGCCTAGCTCTTCGTTATTTACATAAAGAGAAGAGGATTGTTCATCGAGATCTCACTCCAAACAACATCATGCTGGGGGATAAAGACAAAGTTAAAATTAGTAAGTAGAACTGCTTTACTTCAAGAGAATTTCCCTTGATGAAAGTGAGTAGAATTTCTTTACTGAAACTAACAGAAGGTTTCAGATTCTGAGGCACTGGCCACCATAGTTGGAAGCTAGTAAATTATAGTGTTATAATACTGTTTTGTGAAATATTTACTATTATTTCTATTTCTATTATTTCTATTATTATACACAGCTTTTGTGATCATGTGATCATTGCCTCTAGATGTTATCAGCCATGTTTTTTTGCAGCTGTGATATCAAATATGACCAAGGAGATGATTTAGTTCTAAAAAAAAACCCCAACCTAATAGTTATATATGTCAAGATAACTAGATTATATAGCCAGTGCTAATGAGCATGCAGAGTAAAATGACCATCTGTTCTATTCCACTCTCACCATACGACTGTTAGTATCCATCAATTGTTCTGTGATCAGCTGCAGTGAGATTCTATTTCTGAGGCTATAGTAATGAATATTCTTGAGTATTTCTATAATCTCTGTGCTGTGGAGAAAGTGACTCAGAGATGTGTAGGATTTGAAAGCTGTAGGTGTGTGAGCAGTGCTCTGCTGTATGTCAAAATTTTACTCTTTGAATGAATTAATATAACTAGGAATTTACATCCAGAATGACAGATGATTGAGATACTGTAGATTTTAATGTTCTCAAAGAATTCCTGCATGATTTTTTAATGCTCATGACACAGAACCAAGTAAACAATTTGAATTTTGCAGAGTTGTTACGAGAATTCTTGATGCAAAAATTAATTTATCTCCTTTAAAATAATGGAGAGCAGTAGATCTATGCATGCACAACCACAAAACTATGATTAATGATCTATAATAAGCAGATCTATTTAGCAGCTGTTATTTTGTAGTATTTATACCTGATGAGTTACATATTTAAATTCATTCGTGATTAATTTGTATTGCTTCAAAGCTCTGAATCTTATAGCTTTGAAATAAGGTAATTTAATGCAACATTTCTCCCTGAATGATAAATATAAATAATCAAAATATTATATTAAAATACTATGTCGTTGTATCTTATACCAAGACACTGCCACTGAGGGGCACTCTTGTATTAGTTTAACACCTTTGCCATGGTCTAGCCTGAACAAAATATATAAAAGCATAAATATATTTTTAAATTTAAGCCCAAAATTAACTTTGAAAAACTATACAGCTAGAAAAGATTTACAGATATTGTAAAAAGGGGAAAAACTGAAACTTACTTTCTACAGTGATTGGTTCAAAACTATTATGCAATATTTAAATAACCATTTTATTTCATACTTTAATTAGTAACAGTTTTTATTGAATTTTCAGTGGGAGCTGAAATCCTTTTATCTGTTTCTTCTGGCACTTTCTGTTACTTACTGGTACTTCTTGCTTTACTGCCATAATGAAAATAAGAAATTTCCTTTCCACTAATAGCAAATATATACAGTATGTTGCTGTATTACATATAACACATAAAGTCCAAAGACTGGGGCATTTATGTATTGTGTTTGTGTACATTATCCATGATTACTAATGATTTCAAGTGCCTCCAGATGAAAGTGATACAACTGTCAAACAAAGATGGAAGCATGTGCTCAAATATTGCAAAATGTTAAGTCTGCCTCTGCAGTGAATTCAACCTATCAGTTTTTATAAAATAAGAGGATTTTCTCCACAGATCTGCTCAGAACTGTAGTAGCTGCACAGTCATCCTAAAAAATGAGTTTGTTTTTCTGGACTATTTCAGATCTTAAATCTGTCCCAAATTTGCATTGATCTTTCTAGAGTAATACCTGACTTTGTAATTACGATACAGTTCATGACGGTCCAAATTATTTTGCTTCATAAAATAAGCTTGTGTATCTCACAGTGCTGCTGTTTTTTCATCCTCCTCAGTAAGTCTTTCTGGAAATAACATCACTTATTAATCTTCTGCTTTGAGTATCACAAGGCTGACAAAGGCCTTATTCCTTTCTAACTAAAATTCCTCAGATACATTGTTTTGTTTTTAACAGTATCGTAGTTTAGCCTTAGCTTTGGACACCCATGCTAGACTTTGATTAAAGACATCAAAAGTATAAGAAAAAATAAAGTAAGTATTAAACTAAAGCAAAGTGCTGCTATCCACAGAGATTTTCATTCCATACTGTGCATGGCTATGCAACAACCCCAACACAAAAGGTTTTAAAAAAGTAGTGGCACACACAGATACGTGTTTTTTTTTAACATATGTGAGATCTGAGACACATGTTCCAAATTCTATGAAGGTGTCTTATACGGATTCTGAGTTTATTTTGGTTGCAAAGGAAAGAACTGCATAGTGTTGGAGATGTTTCTACCTTGCTATTAGCACATACAAAGAAAAAAACTGCTGAAGATTTATGCTTGTGTGTCTTAAAAATCACAGAGAAACTGTTGCATAGGGGAGGTTCTTGTACAACATTCCAGAATTGGTGGGCAGGGATCTACAGTGAGAGGAATCTGAATGCTAGATCTTACACAGAGATCACACTGGCTGCTCTTGCACTATGTAAGATTAAGCTCTGAGGAGACTTTTCTAGAGATAGTCTTTGAGTGTCACTGCAACAGGTTTCTCACCAAGAAAAGACAGGTTTTCTTCTGTATGTTGGTGCAACATTTAAATATAATTAACTGACCTACAAATACCACAAAAATATAAATGTTAACATGTAGATATGTCACTCTGAAAGTAGTGCCTACTATTTATTACCACAGAAACTACAACAGATATGAAGAGCACAATAACACTATTTGATAGAGAAAATTCTCAGCTACAGAATACTGTTTTTCAACAGTCACCACCATTAGCCATGCATTTTTACCAGCGATGAACAAGAGCCTGTGTGCTGTGCTCATGAAAATCTGCACCAGTGGAGATGACCTGCTGTTTCACAGTTGCTATGATGGCATCATTGCTGAAGTGCACCACTCACCACATCGCTGTGCTCATGTCCACCATTTGGTCATATTCACCTTCAGCAATCATCAATGACTGTCAGTGCAATTTTTTTCTGCATGGAGAAATTCAGTGACACACCTTTGCTTCATTTGTACTTCTATGTCATGTTACATTCTGTCAGACTGTCCCTCTACTGCCATCTGTCACATGACAACAGCATGTAATGAAATACTGATAGAAAGTTCAACCTCTACTGCCATACCACCAACATCTGCCTCTAACATTGTGGGCCAACTCAATTTAATATGAGGAATTACTTGGAACAGCCCTCATACTAACTTGTAATTTCATAAAACATCTCATTCTAAATAGGTAGAAAAGTAATGCTGAAATTGTATTCCTCTGATCAGGTTGAATATGTGATTTATAGGTTTTCATTTAAAAAGATGCAACAACATATCCAGAAAAATTTCAGATGCAACCCAAACAAAAGTTGTATTGTACATGTTTTGAACCCTTATTTACTGTGGCTCTCAGTTCAGTTTGCTGTGCTTTCTCTATTAATTTAGAAGCTAGAGATTTCTGAATTTAAAATGTGTATCTGTTTTTACTGCAGCTATATTACTGCAGCAATATTTTGTTTCTAGCACAGCATATTTCTGTTTAGAGCTCCCTAGCTGTGTCTGTAGGACAAAACAAAAGACCACTCTTTTCTTCAGTAGCATTTACTTTCAGTTAGGTTTGGATCTTGGTGGTCCAAGGGGTCTGTATGGAATCACTTTCACTCCTTTCAGATCTGTTATCTACCAAATTTGTGAAGGGTTTTGTATGCTCTTTGGAGTTGCATGCTTTTTTTGCTTTGTAGAAAGGATCTTTATGAAGCTGTTTGAAACTATTATTATTAATATAGCAGTGGAATACCAGGTTTGAGATAAATCATCTGTCTGATGTGCTAGTTCTAGCATGCAGCCAGGTTGTGTCAGAACAATTGAAACTTCAGGAGTTCCACTAATGCCAGCTGTGGGAAGAAAGCTTCCTGTTAACTACTTCAGAATGCTTGGTTGTTGAGTGCAATTTTTAAAAGACCTATCGCTTCCCGATTCTGTGCCATAAAGGCAGTATCCAAGAAGTAAAGTGATACAACTAGAGTCTTTTGTGTTTGTCTCTACTCTGTGGAAGTGCTTAAAACAACGCTAAATATTTCTGTAATTACATGACTCATTTAACCTGTCTTCATTAACAGAATTACTACTCTTCATGCCATGATTCAAGGAAGTGCTTCTAGTACTTAGTTTTCAAAGCTTCCTTCATAACTTCAGTGAAATTATCAGCTTGTTTACATTCACACTATAAATCAAATGTTCTAAATGGCACTTACTGGTTGCATTAACAGCACAAACACATTGCTCTCCACAAGTCCCATTACTATGTGGGGAGCAATGCTAGTGTTCTTACTGCAGAAGTTACAAAATTATGAAGCACTGAGATTATGAAGCATTGACATTACCACACAGAAAGGTGAATAGCCAGGAAGGTGGTTTTGGGAATGCTGAGAAATGATTTCTTTTCCCATTCCATTGATGGGGAAGAGTAGAATAAGTATGTACTACTGTTGATTAAATTTACCTTGACTGTAGGACGTGCTTTTATGGAAAATAAAGTTCTGTCTTTATGTTACAGATCTCTGTAGCATGGTAACTTAAACATAAAGCCAGTTTATCTGGCTACTTATTGGTTTCACTTTTGCCAATAATTCCTGTTAAGCACAAGATGTACCCATGTGATTAGTACTGTTGTAAATAATGACGTTATTTCTGCTAGCAAACACAGTGCTTGATAAGTAAAAATTTTAAGGGCAAATATCCATAATTATGAAGATCACTTCTGATCTTCAGTAAGTAAGTACTTCAGTATATATTTTGTGTTATTAAAATGAGCAGCCTAACATCTCAGGCTGTTGAAGAAAGAAGTAAGAGAAGATGAAAAACAAATACTGTATTTTTAGGATATGGAGCTTGGATAACTTATTATTATTTCTAGTAATGTAAGGATAGATCAGTGTACAAATAGAAAAGAAATTCATTTGTCTTTCTAAGTTTCATTCTGCTACCCTAAAGACAATGTAAATGTGTGAAAACAACTACAGAAGAGTGTTTCAGAATCAGATTGTCACTGCATAATTTTGTGTTTATTTTTCTTCCCACTTGAAGACTCTCTAGCATGGTTGTCTATTTCCTATGACTTAAAAAAAAAGAAATAAAATCACACTTGGTTTTCTTGATTCCTGATATACATGCAAATACAGGGAAAAAAAGTCACCATTAGACTTAAGTTTTACAATCAGAATGAAAACCTAGTCAAATATAATAATACAGAAATGACTCTATATGTGTTTAATTTCTGGTGAAATTGTATGTTTAATCATAATTTAAGATTTATCTAACAGTAAAAGTTTGTAAGTTTTCTATTGTCTTTGCAAATACTTAAAAATAGTCTCCATTTTCAATGAAAAATGCCAAACTTCCAGGCATAAGAGAAATTAGTGGTAAAGAAATCATATTATTTCACATTGCCTACTAAACAGAGCACTAAAAACTGTTACTGAAACAAAATTATTTTATGAAACTTAGCAGCTAGATTGATGTACCTACCAATCTCCGTAGCTTACAAAGTGTCATATTGTATTAGGATGGCAAAATAAATTGCAATGAATGTAGTTCACATGAACCTGAGATATTTCAGGTGTTGCTTAAAATCAGAAATAGTGGCATTTTGGCCTGAGCCAAGTAGGTGTTGTGTGGAAACAGGTAAACAGTCCAGTGCAATACTGTGAAATGTAAAAGATGAATGGAAGAAAAAAAAATCAACTAATAATCTCCCCTTGATGTGTGAAAATTTTCTTTTGCTTCCTTTTTTAATTTTTTTTTTTTTTTTTTTTTTTTGTAGCTGATTTTGGTCTTGCAAAGCAAAATGAAGAAAACAGCAAACTTGCATCAGTAGTGGGAACCATTCTGTACTCTTGGTAAGTACTACTGCATACAACATTGTGGAACATACAACATTTTTTCTCTTGCCCCTTCTTGTGCATTGGCAGTAATGAGTTAAGTTGGAAGAAAAAGGAAATGTCTCCTGTTCACAAAGTATCTGCCAATTAGGAGAGAAACCTGATGCAACATAATATCCTAAGTAAAACTGGAAGTGGCTTCATTCCGAATCATTTCTGACACCAGCACTGTGTCTGTGGCACTGACAGAAGTTAACAAGCCTTTTCTAACATTGATCGTAAATCTTCTTTTCTGATGACCACATGTGATGGTTGTACACCTACCCAAATTCTTGGCTCATGTTTTCTTAATAAGTTATTAAAAGTTCTGAGCTATTAAAGGGACTACTAGTGGTTCTTCTCAATTAGGAGGAAAGGTCAAGAACTCAGACTTTTGCCATCTGAGAATAATGAACGTTGCCACTTTTGAGACTTTTAACTTGAGATTTCCTAGAAGTCACTAACTCTTAAATGGCTCCAGAAATGAGTCTTTGTAATGTGTTAAATGTTTGTCTATACCTTAAAGACTAATGCATAACCTGAAACTGGGTAAGGCAATTACAATGATGCATTAATTTGTTCCCTCTGAATTCTCTTGTAGTATAGCACAAATCATGAGTGATGGCTTGGGTAGTTAAGAGTTATAAGATTTTGGTGTGATTATCTCCTTATCATCTTTTTGTAGCTTCTTAATAAAATTGGTTTTTGTTCACTTCTCCCTGGGCAGCTGTTGATGGGAACCTAATGTGCTTTTTTGGACAAGTTATTTGCAAATTGTTTGCAAGCTACAGCAATCTTTAGACGTTTCAGGTTACAAACCCTGCCCCAGTGGTCCTCTTGGTCATAAGATGTAATTATCTTGTCCTTTTTTCTCCTGTTCACTTCTGTGCGAAATGTAACTGTCTTTGGGTCTTTTCATGTTTTGTGGGAAATTACTCTTTGAGAGTAGCTCTGCAAATATCTTACAGATTTAAATATACACACACACAAATATCACGGAGGAAGTGATCCGTGCCTGCACACCATCAGAAGACAGAACAAGGAGAGGCTGTGTATGTCTTTGTATTTAAAATGTATACTGGCGAGAAATTTAAAGTGGTGGGTAAAGCACTAAAGTCTTTCCAGTACCACGGCCATTTAAAAATGTTGGAAAGGTTTTGCCAACATCTGAATGCATGGATTGCCACTTTTGATGTATTTGGTTGGTTCTGTGCATGACAGAGGGACAGAGGTGGTTTTTTTTTTTTTTTTTTTAGATATGAACCTGTTCACAAATAACTGACTGTTTTTAACAGAAGTGATGAGGCTGAAGGACAGAAGTCAGAGTATAGAGTTATTCAGTGCTTGAACTTTTTTTTTTTTTTCCTTTTCTTTTCTTTTGGATGATTTAAACTGAGGTGAATGGCTTGAAAGTAATCAAAATATTGGGATTGCTTACCTTGCAAGAGCAGCAATATTAGTTCTTGCAGATAAAAAGGTAAGGATGGAGAGAAAGAGCTATGTGACAAGACAGCATTGTCATTTTAGAGTGGCAGAAATTGGTTTCTTCTGAATTGACAGGAAAATGGTTGTGGGGAGTTTGAATTGCAACTTACCCTTCTTTGAGGAGTACAGAAACAAAATAATAAATATCAAAATAAATAGTGGCTGATAATTATTTTTTGGACTTGGCTATACGTCATTATGCAGGCTTAGATAAAAACATATCTCTCTGTGTACCAAACATGACCTGTAAAAGAAAGTACTGAATCCATTTGTTAATCTATTTTATTAAAAACTAAGTCATCACAAATAACAGCAGACACGGTTTCATATTTAAAGAGGAGCTTACAAATTATTTTTTCCAACTGTGATATATTCAAATTCTACTTCATACTATTCTTATTCTAACATCACACTAATTAAATTCCTTTTAATTCATTGTGTCCTTGAATTGAAAAACCCAACAATGTGTCCATTTAGAATACAAAATGTATCAGATGGATTTGTTTACACTTAATACATAAAAAATTGAGGAGATGACTGCTTTAGGGAATTGGTAATGAATTCTGAAGTGATTTTCCAGCTCATAAATCATCGGAAACAATCTGTTCCAAGTTGATGTTGACAGAGTCTTTATTATCCAGCTGTCTTGAACACCTACCCAAAAGAGGTGGCAAATTGTGCATTGTAAAAAAAAAAAAAAAAAAAAAAAAAAAAAGGGGGAGAGAGGGAGAGAGAGAACACAATGGAACAATGTTTACTTTCATGTATACCCACTACTCACCACTTATTTGTTTCACAAAGTGGATTATAATGAAGGTGTATCAAAAGCAAGAGGTTATCTACCCTTATCAACTCTGAAAGGGTAGATCACGGCAGGACAAGGGGAAATGGTTTTGAGGGGGGGAAGATTTAGGTTGGATGTCAGGGGGAAGTTCTTTACAGAGAGAGTGGTGAGGTGCTGGAACAGCTGCCCAGAGAGGCTGTGGATGCCCCGTCCCTGGAGGTGTTCAAGGCCAGATTGGATGGGACCCTGGGCAGCCTGGCCAGGTATTAAATGGGGAGGTTGGTGGCCCTACATGTGGCAGGGGGGTTGGAGATTCATGATCCTTGAGGTGCCTTCCAACCCGGGCCATTCTATGATTCTGTGAACAGGTGAAGAGATGCAAGTAAAAATTTGTTGAGTCATGTTTATGGTAACTGCTTTTATAATTATATAAGCATACAGAATTTTTTTAGAAAAAAATCTGGGAAACATTGTAAATTTTGAGTTTGGTTGGCATGCAATTCCTTAAGAATTTGAATGATCTTGAAAAGCTGTTGAAAAACTGTAAAGAAGAGCAAATCTCTTAGGTGTCATTAAGAAGCAGGTAACAACATTTCCCACAAGTTGTGGTTTTAACATGATCTTTCTGAAACATCGTTATTCTAAAATGTCAGAGAGCAGGTACTCAAAACTATACAGAAAGTTTTCTCCTCCTGGTGTTTTGAGGAAAATTGTATTTCCTTTTAATTAGAGGTAATACTGTATTTTTGTATTTTCCATTATTGTTGTGGCTGTGAAAGAGGATTCCTGGACCTTAATTTCTTTTTGTGGAGTACATATTCAGGCTGTATACTGTGTTATATTACGTAAACTTTATTGAACAGCTGGCTCCTGGAGAGGACATTCGGTTTGATTAAAAGTGTGACAGAAGTTGAGTAATTCTTTCAGTGTATGAATACTTCATTTTTATAAGAGTATCTTCTGAAAGGCAGTTAATAGAAGTATTTACTCTGATAATGAAACATAGCAGTGAAAAGTAATTCTGATAGAGCAGCTTTAGTTTAGGCATTGGTTTATAATAAGATATGTCAGCAAAAAGCTCTGTGCAATTTGAGGTGCAACATGCCATTCCAAAAAAGATAACTAGATGAACTTCAGGGAAGAACAATAAAAGTAATTGACAGTGATTGAGTTATGAAAAGAAACCTAAAATGTCTGAAGTTTATACAATTTTTATAAAGTAACTAAGTTTGACTAAATAACAACAGAAAATTCACATTTGAAATGTAGACAACACCACATCCAGTCTTAAACAAACTTATACATGGGAGAAAATTTTACATGATGTAAAATGTAGTAAGAAAGCTTGAAAACCTCTGTACTGACATCTGAAAAAATGTTTCAATAGAAATGATAGAAGAATAGAAATGAAAAAGAAGTCCTTACCTAAAACATAATACTGTACATGAGAGAATTCTACATTCTTGGACTGAAAGAAAGCCACTTTGGAAGTGATGTGAACTAGTTCATACAGATTTTTTTTTCCTTTTGTCTATGGATCCTAAGACAGGAAGGGTTTTGCTCAGAAATGCTTAGAAGTACCTTATAAAGTCAATGCATAGGTTTTCTTGATGAAAGTTCATGTGAAAACATGCAGGTTAGTTTATACTTGTTTTCTGACAAGTGAGTGCTGCTGATATGGCTTCTAAAGAGTTACATTAGTACTTGAAAAAATATAAAAGCGCAGAGTATGTAGTGGTCTTATAAACTAAGTGATAGATTTTAAACTGCTGAAAGAACAAGTACTATTCTACCAAGACAATTTATTGTAAACAAGCAATGTATTTCTTGGAAATAATTTCTTCTATGGGACTTGTATCACAATTCTTTTAATATGTATAGATTTGCTTCTTTTGACTAAATGACTTAAGATTCTGGGTTTATAATCACTTTAGAACAGATAACTATCATTAATACTTTATTATAATAATATTGGACTTTTCATCAAACTCATTTATGAGCTTGTAAACATCTTCTAGTCCAATGCTACTGGTCTTTGTTCGCAAGAGTTTTTTTCTCATTCATTTCTCTTTTAAGTAATGTCAAATAAGCTGCATTGAGGTGAGCAATATTACTCTGACATCTGAACTGCAGGACATGAATAACTTTGGTGGCTTTAATCATCTTAGGTTAAGCTGCCTTTAATTATATTTTTCATGGAGGCAGCTCAAATTTTCCACACCTACAGTCCTCAAACACCTTGTTAGTGGACAGCTATTCTTTACAGGAGCATCATAAAGAGGATGAATATTATTAATACCATGTGATTTTAGCAGACGTATGTTTGTGTTTGAAAAATATATCTGTTCTTAAGAAAGTTTCTTTTTGCTGGACTACCGATCAAAATCTAGGTTCTCTACTTATTCAGCTACATGAGCAGAAGTAATTGATTTTATAACAAAAGAGTTAAATGCAGTGTTATCCAGAGATATAACAGTGAGTTTGCCATATGCCCTCGCTTGCAAGCAAGCAATTGGTATAATTTTATAGAGGTCGAGATGCTCAGTTAGTAAACTGAGAGATGAAACTTGAAAATGAGTTGCTAAAGGCTTTAGTTTATTCCTAGAAGGAATTTTAGTGGGAATGTAGAGAAGAAAAATGGGGAATTAAATATTTTTAACATCACAGGATCAGTTGACAGTTCAGTTTACATCAGTTGTCCTGTTTTGTTTCTGGACACTTTCTCATATACGTTAGGTTCCAGGAAATCCAAATACTTAAAGTTATGTAATTGATATGTTGTTGTCAGAAAGTAATCTCTGTATGACTGGATTTCATTTTGCTTCGATGTAGCCATCCAAAAACTAGACATCTAATTCAAGTCAAGCAGTTAGATGACTACAGAAAAAAAATTGTCATTTCCATAGTGAATTTCATCCCATCTTTCTTGAGCAGCTATTTTAGGGTGATATGAATCAAACTCCCGATGTGCTTGTCTCTCTCCATTTGCGACAGAGGGAGCTGGAACACTAACTTATCATAAATCTAATTTTCAGGAGTTTAATTTTAGGTGAAATTAACACCTTATGTGAAATCGGTTATTTGATATTTAAGTTTATTTTTGAGATGTTATAAAATAGGACTTGCTACTGCTTGTAGTCATATTCTTGCAAATAATTATTTTTTCATATCTCCCTTTCAGTTTTGAATATTCATGTGATTTCTTGTTAAGCTTGGCTGTCTTGTACAAAGTACACCGAATAGAATTTATTCTAGAAGCATATAGCTCAATAAGCAAAATCATTTACCATTTTTAAGTGTTCAGATTTCTGTTAAATTGAGAGAAGACCAAAGGTTTTTCCTTTTGTTGATCTGTTTGTAAAGTTACAGATTTGAGGCCATTCCCTAAAGCATTTTGTAGGAAATTGTTGTTGTAATTCACTGGAAAATTTGTCTGGTTAGAAAGAATCAGTTTTGAAAACTATCTGTCATAAAATCATAGGATGAATAATCCTTCGAGCTGGAAGACACCTTTAAATGTCATCTAGTCCAACTCCCCGGCAGTGAACAGGGACACCTATAGCTGGATCAGGGTGCTCAGAGCCCGTCCAGCCTGATCTTGAATGTCTCCAGGGCTGGAGCATTCACCACATCTCTGGGCAGGCTGTTCCATTGCTTCACTACCCTTACCGTAAAACCCTTTTTCTTATATCCTCTTTTTATCCTTTATATCCTCTCTTTAAGTCTGAAACAATTTCCCCTTGTCCTGTTACAGCAGACCCATGATGCACATTACCAACACCTTTTAGAATATGAATGTTTCAGTTTCTGTGTACATGGGTAGCGCTTTCCCACAACTTACAAATGTAATTTGTCTACAGCATTTCTGTTAAAACTGGCAGCCCGACATTCTGCTAGTTATTTTTATATGCTTAAGAATACTAGATGTGTTGTCTGTGGAACGGTGCTTGCCTTCAGTAATACAAATAAAAAAGTACATTGAAAAGAGATTTTTATTTTTCAGGTTTCAGAATCTGACTTTTACCTCCTCTTGCTGTTTTAGACTGTGTACCATGATGCATCTGAAGGAAAAGTCAGTATAAATTAGCACTTCAATGTGTTTTTCTGCTTTATGTCTCCCAGAAGCTCTGTATGTAATACTGGAACACTAAACTACGTATGGATGGTACTTTGATTTTTCCTTGTATTTACCAGACATGCATATGATGATCTTGAAAATTCAGAAGCATAAAACCAGTTGAAACAATGATACAATTTTGAGCTTAATTAGATATATATTTTTTTACTGTTAATGTGAAATTTGCTTCTTTATAACATATGTTAGTAATAGAAACATCACCTTTTCTGATAGAGCCTTTAAGGCTTTTAAAATTGTCTTGAAATAAGTTAAAAAAAAAAAAAAAAAAAACAGCCTAAAAACATGTAATATTTTTGCACACTGATGGCAAACTTTTTTTCCAAATCAACAAATATAGTGTATAAACAAGAAGATCAAATTCAGACTTAATTGGATCATTAAAAAATATTTTGCCAATGTATCCACACATTGTATTGTGTACCCTGATGAGAGGAAATAAGATGACCAATACACTTCAACTTTTAAAAAGCTAATAGAAACCCCTCAGCTGGGTACAGTTTCATGGGCTTTTATGTAGAGCTTCAATACTTCTGGTCAGTTTGTAAAAGGTTCTTAAATATTGATAACCTGGTCTTTGCACTGTTTTTTTTTTTTTTTTTTTCCCAAGGTAGGTAAATGGTACTGCAATCATTTCCCTACTAGATTTATGAAATACAATATGCACAGAATACTATTCTGGCTGGAAAATTCTAGCAGCCCAGAATTTGTTTTTATGTAGAAGTATATATATATATATATATATATATATATATAAATATATAAATATATATATATATCTTTATATGTGTGTGTTCATATGTACATAGATGAAAATATACATAGATCGCTCGGAAAGTAATGCCTCCTATTTCTTTCCATGGAAACTACAACGGGTACGAAAACAATAACACTACTTGATAGAGCAAATTCTCAGCTACAGAACACTATTTTTCAACATTGTTACCACTATTAACCAATTTGCACAGATGAGTAGTCTGAGATGCTCTTTGTTTTGTGGAGTGACAGCTGTGCATGGCCATCCAGAACATGTCTTATCTTTCACATCACTGTTGCCACTGCTGAAATGCATCACCCTTTACCTCATTGTGCTCACATCCTCTGTTTGGTTTCCAGAAACATTCAGCAAGTATTGAAAAATGTCAGTGGGTTAAATTGTTTCAATGTGGAGGAATTCAGTTACACCTCTTTGCATCCTCTGCACTTCCATGTCAGACACCATTCTGTCAGACTGCCCCTCTGTTGCCATCTGGCAACAATATGTAACAGATACTGGTGGGAATGCTCAACCTCTACAGCTCTACCATCACTACCTGCCTCTGATGTTGTGGGCCAATATAATAAAATGGGAGGCAATACTTTCAGAGCTGTTCCTGTATAGATATGTACAAATATACACACACACATCTCTATATATAAAACAAGAAGTGTTTGTACATGTAGAGATTTAATTCAGTTTAGACAGCATGAGGCAACAGAAACAGTGAACATCAGTGAGATTTATCTTTCCATTTTAAAGATACTTTAAAAATAAGTGCTTAAGCAATGAAGTGTTTATTTGCTACTGCTCTGTGAGATTCAGAAAGAACTCGCTTTTACTGGCAGTGAAGGTTTATATGTGTAAAAGCAGTGAAAATATAAAGTTGCTAGGAAAAGGTAAAATATTCTATCAAGTAAATACATGAATCTTTCACTGTCAGATATGCATGCTCTTGTAGGACAAGTACAAAGATGGTAGAACACAAGTATGTACCTCCCTAGTCTACTTTTGAAGAAGAACACAGAAGCCCTCAATGTAAAAGTCTTCTGCTCTGTTCAGCAGATTTTTATATAGATTTTGTGCTCAGAAGAAATATTCTGAAGGTTTATACATATTTTATTCGTTTAGTTATATTTTGATTAACTATTCTTTTCTTACTTAGAAAAGGATAAAAAAAAAGTTTCAACTGAACATTATAAACTAAGGCTAAACCTGGCAGTTGTTTCAGTAGAAGCTATTTTTATTTCTATTACGGCAGTTGTTTATTATGTCCCCTCCCTACAAAAAAAAACAACAAAAAAAATGGGGCCTGTCAGCTTCAGTTGTTTTTAAGACTGTGATACAAATTGCTGCAGTGAAATTATTCAAGTTAAAAAATAACTGGAAAAATAAAATCAGCTATGCCACTCCTAGGTCAACACAAACGTGTAAATACACATTGACAGACCAAATTAGAGAGCTTACTTGACTGCAAATAATTAATAATTAGTAAACTAACTTTCTTAATAAAGAAAGGTAATGCTTGCTCTAGAAAATGAAACTATTGAGATTATACTAAGGGGAGCGATAATACATGCGAAAGTTATCTCTCCTAGCTGACTTCACCCATTTTGAAATTACATTCACCATCTGGTGGCAGAAGGATTTATTACACTGTAAAATGGCAAACCAAAGATAGCAAATTTCATCCCTGCCCCTGTACATTTTAAATATTGGTGGAAATGATTAATTTTCTATAGTCAAAGAGGCTTAGGATGTTTGAAGGAGTGTGTTTTATGAGGAAAAAGCATACGTGTAATAGCTGTGTATAATAGTTTACAAATATAATTACTTAAGAATTTCTAATGAGAAAAATAAAAATGCAAGTTGGTAGATAATGCAAGAAATTACTATAGAATTCTTTGGCAATAAATTTCAAAATAGAGAGCTGTGAAGGCAAAAAAAAAAAAAAAACTAGAGACTGAAAATGCTGTTCCAGCTTTGTCACTCCGGGGACAGACAGAATAGACTACCTCCAAAAGGCTGCTTCTTGTAGGTGAGAAAAGCAAATAGCTTTTAACAGTTTTCACAGAATCTCTTTTTTGAATTGTCAGTTGTATGGCTCCTGTTCCTTCTTTTGTTGCTATTCTAGTAATTATGAACCTACCATACGTACTAAGTGTGACCTATAGCTTACAGCAAAACATCCAGAGAAAAGATTATTACAATCAACTTTTTCATTTTTCATCTTTGGGAAGCTAGGATGAGTTGCTTTTCTCCCTCACCACCTACTGTTCTGTGATTCAGAGGACTGATTATAGAGAAGCTATGTTCTTTTCATACTACTCTCCAATACTCACAAAGCATTCTGCAGTAGTTTAGTGAAAAGCAGAATCTTTCACGTGAACTTAAATTTAAGTTCCTTCTTCTATTTTGCTGTAATGAGTT
The DNA here is from genome assembly GCF_019238085.1 of Lagopus leucura. NCBI lineage: Eukaryota > Metazoa > Chordata > Aves > Galliformes > Phasianidae > Lagopus > Lagopus leucura. Next base: position 13,423,783 of record NW_024962334.1, read on the forward strand.
CTACCAGCAACTAACAACAACTAAAAGGGCAATCCACTACAAGCAAGTATTATTGTATAGATCTTACCTTAATAAAGAGATCTCAATATCTGAAGCTAATAGAAGCTATATTTTTTCATTATATGTGATAAAAAAAAAAAAAAAAAAGTAAAGCAATCTTGTCTGTCATCTCTCCTCTTGTCCCATTTCCATCAGTGCCAGTTTGTATATCTCCATAGGGAAAGAAGAATGGGATAACCATATTTTGTACTCTTCTTGCCTCCAACTATATATGGCTTGGGTAGCTTCCTGAACCACATATGGTGCCTGTGAGTATTTGTAGTACCACCAGTAGCTGCAGAAATGTCTATCAGAGTGTACAGGATGAATTGAAAGAGTTATTATGATAAAAGCAATAATTATCATTCATTCTTAAAATCTTCTGCAGTTGTATTTGCTTTTATTTCTTTGACCTTTTTTTTATAATATCGTAATCTCCTTTCTGGGAGGATTCACTCTTTAATTAATCCATAACTGTCTAGTAGAAATCATGTCTTATTTGAAGGTATGCCTCGTATTACAGAGTCAAATACAAACCGACCTGTATTTACATCTGTCAGAAACACTGTTAGACTGAGCAGTGAGCACTGTACCAAAACAATTCAAAATTGGCTTATTGAAGTTCTCTGCAGCATGGGAAATCTTCATCAGTTGTGTCTCATGTTAAGTCAGCCTGATAGTATTGAAAACATTTCTTAGAAGCTTTAGAAGCTCTAGAAAATCAATGCTGTTTTGAAAAAGTAATTCTTTCAGTTCCTTCCTTCCTTCCTCTCCAAATTCAGGACTTCTTCCTTCATACTGGAACATCTATCCAGTAAAAACTAATGTGATCATGAGCTTATCCTGTGAGAACAGTCATATTTCATGTAGATATGTGATAGTGTTAGTGTAGAGAATCCGGAATCTGCTTGTGAAGTTCTAAGTATTTTTCAGTAAATATCACAAAATAGCATCAGTGGCTAAAGTTATAAAAGCAAGTTTGATTATAAAAACGTCTCCGAGGCTATATAGAGATGATTTGCTGAAATGGTTCTGCTTTATAAATAGAACCAATATTGATAAGATTTAATTTTTATTTGCTTTTTACCCTAATAAAAAATATTAAATTAGCTTCTAAATTAGGTCTTTAATTTTGCAAAAATAATTCAGAAGATTAAACAGATAACTCTTTGGATTAATTGATGACATAATCAAGTTCAAGACTCATTTTCAGGCTGTTTGTGTAGACTGTCATTATATGTGGATATGATGAGCAGGAGTGAGCTTTCTGAGAAGCAATTATAGATCAGTCTATTCAAGGATACTGAGAATTTAGAGAATTATTCTGCGGATGTATTTCTGTGTCTCTGATTGAGAAGAATTTAGCCTTGCTTTTGCTGTGGACATTCATTCAGCGAAGGACTCTCCTTGATAACAATGCAGCAAAAGTAAGCTCCTTGGCATGAATATACAATCTGGAAATGAGCAGTGATGTGTAAAGTTAGAAGAAAACTGCAGTGAATATTATGAATAAGTTAATTGCAAGCACAAAGTGACTAATTTTTAAAGTACCTGCTGCCTCTCTTAATATCGGACACTGTGGGTATCATAGAGTATAGCATTTGCACTGCTGCTTTGCAGCAGTATCATCAGCCTCTGAAGCAGTGGTAATTTTTTATCAGCTCTCAGAGTTTCTCCATTTAAGTATTTTATTTTTACACTGAATGCATTTTATGATGTGGACATCTGTTTGCTAGAAATTTAATTAGTGCCACTGTTCTATTTCATCCAATCCAGATCTCTTAATCTAAGAATCAAAGACCCGCTTTTACAAGTAAACCAGAGACCATACCAATGTCACTCCCTTAAATCATTATTTTGTACTTTTTACTAAGAGAGACTTTTATAGAATTTTTATGGAATAAATGTCAGTCTGGTTCTACTCGTTCTTTCTGGTCTTGACCAGACAGTAAGAGTTTATACACAGTTGTCACCTGAATTAGATAAACTGTATGTGTTCCCACCATCCTCCTGTTAGTGGGCAGCTGAACACAGGAACAAAACAGGGATCTTTCTGTTTGACATCACTCAATAGTATAGATCCAAATGGTGCAGCTTGACTGCAAAACTGTTTTACTAGTCAACAAGTACTGTACCTCACCCACGTTTCTAACTAGCAGATGGTGAGGTTTGCCTTTAGAACATGGTGAGGAATTTCACCACTTCATCTCTTAGAAGTAAATAAATAATATTCGAAATTTCTATTTAAAATTCTAAAGTATTGAATTCATTAGCTATGAAAGCATAGTATCATATACATTTAGGATTTTAGAACCTCTGTATCACTTTTGTGGTCACATTATGTAACTTTCACTTCAGTCATTTGCATTTTTCTTAAGTATTTCTATGAGACTGTATGTACATTAAGGTGCTGGCCATCTTCACGTGCTAAATATCAGACTTTTGTTCTGGAAGAAATGACCAAGTAGTATTCCTCTGGAAGTCCTCCTCTTGATTAAAAAAAAAAGAAAAGAAAAGAAAAGAAAAGAAAAGAAAAGAAAAGAAAAGAAAAGAAAAGAAAAGAAAAGAAAAGAAAAGAAAAGAAAAGAAAAGAAAAGAAAAGAAAAGAAGAAAGGATTAGATAGGTATTTAGAATAGGAAATCTTTCAGCATGAACAAACAGACCACATATTTTCAATAATTTCAATCAATTATGTGTTCTTGTGGAACCATGTTAAAACTACAACCTTCATAAACCTATCAGCACTGTATTTTTTTCTGTAACTTCCAAATCATGGTAGCAATAAATGTGTTTTTGCTAGCCACCACCCCAATGGGCTGATGTTTACTCTGACAGTCAAACTAGGTTCTGCCTCATACATTAATACAAGATTCCGCTGAGCAGGTCATGGTTGCTTCTGTGTGTCCCTATGGCCTTCTGTCTTCAACATATTATTTCAGTGACTGCTATGCAAAACCACACTATCACCATCTGTATGTTAAATTGCCACATCAATCCTCACTCTAATGGACATATTTAATGTATCAAAATGAAAGTTCTTCAAGGCCTTCTGAAGAACTGGTATCACAGTGAGGAGTAATGACAGTCCAACTCTAGAGAACGTGTTATGTTTTAACATCATGTTCAATACCCTTTATTCATCTCCATGGTTCTACAATAGCAGCAGCAAAATTAAAGGGAAGTACCTAATGACTTTCACACAGGAATCTTTATCTTGCCTGATGAATTTCATCAAAAATGTCTGACCTGTCAGACTACATCACTTCCCCACAGTGACCTCCATTCTGAATTTATGTTCTATTAAGATCACTTAATATCATTTCCACATAACAATTTATCTAAGAAATGTCAGCTAATTTGTTTAAAATTTATTTTTTTCATTTGTTTTGAACAAACTGGCAGCACACCTTCTAGCACCATATCCAGTCTGCATCAGTAACTGAATTTGCGCAGTACCTCTTAACTCCAATTATAATTTTGTATTTCCACTTAAAGAATTCGACTAGTAAAGGAAATGCAACCTTTTGAAAGTAACTGTATAAGCTCTGGAGATATATTGCAGTGACTAGTGATTTTTTATTTTTATTTTTTACTTGAGGCTAATGCTCAATGAAAACTATTAATTAAATACTTATGGTTTGCACTGCTTTTCACTTAGCCCTGAAGTTGTAAAGAGTGAGCCATATGGAGAGAAAGCTGATGTCTGGGCTGCAGGATGTATCCTTTATCAGATGGCAACTCTGAACCCACCGTTTTACAGCACAAATATGCTCTCCTTGGCAACTAAGGTATTCCGATTTGCCAGATCAACTCACCCATTATTCCTACATGTGATCACAAGGTCCGTGAAAATTTGTGTTTAAGGCTGTAGAAGCACAAAATGCTTTCTGCTCTGATGTGTGAATGAGCAGGAGCATTCTTCACAGTATCAGTTACGGTTTTTCCATTCTACTTGCAAAAATTGCTTGTAAATATAAGTACTTCTCAGACTGATATATTTTTATTGCTGCATTATGTAATAGGATTTTTAGATATAAAAATTCTTATCACTATAATATCGCGTTTTCTATAGGGTTGTGTATTACCCTGTAGAGTTGTGTGGACATTTGGATATGATTAAAAATAAAAGAAGAAATCATTGTTTTTTGTAACTGTTTCCCTTACTCAGATATTACAGTCCCCTGATCTACAGTGGCTATGTACATTAATGTGGATACCTGATTAGAAGTGATATTTTGCATTAGAAGATGTGTTCTAAGTTATTTTGCAAGTTAAAGTTGATGATGTAATGCCTACTCATCAAATTGTTCCAAGAAGTATGTATCATATGAAATTTCTAAATAAAACATTGAATTTTTTTCAATTAACAATAGGTATTTTATTTTACAGATAGTAGGGGCTGTGTATGAACCTGTGCCAGACGGACTGTACTCTGAAAAAGTATCATTTACCATTAAGAGGTAAATCTTGTTTTGTTCTTGCTGCAATATTTGTTTTATTTGTATTATTTTTTTGGCTGACTTCAGCAACTGCTAGTATTTGTCTCTGAATATGAAATGTCTACTGATTTAAAGTAGTATGCTAGTAACATATTCAGTATAGGTGAATCTAACAACTGCATGACAGTGTAAGACAGTGCATTTCAGAGAATCATAGAATGGCTTGGGTCGGAACAGATCTTAAAATCATTCAATTCCAACCCCCCTGCCATGGACAGGGCTGAGATCTACTGAAACAGGCTGCCCAAGGCCCTATCCATCCTGGCCTTGAACATCTCCAGGGATGGGGCATCCACAGCCACTTGGGCAGCCTGTGCCAGGGCTTCACCAGCCTATGAGTGAAGGCTTTTTTCCTACTATCTAACCTAAATCTAACCTATTTTATTTTAAAGTTTGGTCCCCCTTGTCTTGTCATGGTCTGCCTGTGTAAAAAGTAGATCTCCCTCCTGCTTATAAACTCCCTTCAAGTACTGAAAGCAGTGTTTCTCCAGAGCCTTCTCTTCTCCAGGCTGAACAAGCTCAACTCCCTCAACCTTTCCTCATAAGGGAGATGCTCCAGTCTTCTGATCACCTTCCTCTGGACCAGCTCCAGCAGCTTCACATCTTTCTTGTCTTGGGTCCCCAGACCTGGACACAGTACTCCAGATGGGGCTTCACAAGGACAGAGTAGAGGGGGACAACCAGCTCCCTTGCCCTGCTTGCCAACCTTCTATTGAGGCATCTCAGGATACTGCTGGCCTTCTTGGTTGCAGGTGCACACTGATGGCTTAGGTCCAACTCTTTGCTTATCAGGACCTTCAAGTCTATCTCCACAGCACTGCTCTCAAGGTGTTCTTCTCCCAGTCTACTTGCTTAATTTCATTCAGTTCACAAGGGCCCACTTTTCACGCCTATTCAGGTCCCTTTGGATGGCATCCTTTCATTTTTTTTTTATATCAAGTGCACCATTCACCTTAGCATTGTCAGCAAACTTGCTAAGACTGCACTCAATCCCACTGTCCAGGCCATTGACAAAGATATTGAAGAGCACTGGTCCCATTATGGGCCTCTGGGGGACATCACATACAGCAGGCTAGACTCAGTACTGAATTTTAATATGCTAGTGCTCTAGTTAATCCACTATACATCAGATTATTTTTTTTACATGGAATTACAGCATTTTAAGTAATGTTCAAGTACAGCTGTAGATCACTATATGATGACATTCATAGTTTTGTGACTGATAGTAGTACATTTCCTGCTACCTTCTAATTCTGTTAATGAAGACAGAACATAGTAGTGGAGGAAAAGAAGAACCTGTATTTGTTTCACTCATTCATCACATATTTCGTTTAGTTACAATTACATGTTCCTGGTGTTAATGTAATAAGTGTATGAGGCACACTGTGTGAGTATAGAAAGTGAGTTGGTAAACTAAAACATTTAGCTCCCTTGAGTGCCCATTTTAGAAAAACTCCAAAAATAGCTTTAATAGCTTTCTTTTTCAGTCAGGTGTTGAATTCCACTTCTCAAAAGCACTTTATAGTGCAAGGAATGTAACGTTTTTGTATTATATTTTTTGCACAAAAAGATTTCTATTGTTTAAGAACCCTGAGGATGAAGAAAAACAAAGAGGATAGGAACTAATAGAATAGAACTAAGATTTAAAAGGTCATTAAATGTTTTGAATATTTACAAGTATTTGTATTTGGAATAACTGGGTTTACTAATTAATTAGTCACCATTTAAGAATAAAGTAGTACTCCCAAATGGTTCCAGCCTTCAAGTCAAAATACATATCAGTATTGATATGTATGTGAGAATCTGGTCCCTCTATCTTCTCCTTTTCATTGTTGATGATGACAAGAAACTCTATAGTGGAAATTTTTAAAGATTGTTTTGAAGGTCAGCTATTGATTTACTCTTTATAATTATAGATACAGACATGTATTAAGTAGGCCTACTCTAAGTCCCATATAATTATGAGATTGGCTGATATATTAATTATTTACTAAGATTAGCTGGTTTAAATAGATGATTAAATAGGTATCTGCATGTAAAATTAACATTATTTTTCTCCTGTAATGTAAGCATTTTCCAGCTTTTCTAAAAAGCAGTGGGTAGCATGAAAAGTTTGTTTATTCTCTTACTATGGATTAATCCTTAAATGAGATATTATGTTTAGCTATTAGTTTATTTTTGTGAGATATTTAGATAGAATAGAGAACATGAGAGAAATTCAGTAATAGGGAATTCTTACTGATAGTACAGATGAGAAAACATTATCAGAAATGAAGAAGTTAATTTCTGAGTAACTTTAACACAATACCTGTGAAAGATAAAAGGAATACGTTTTTTTAAAAAAGTTATAAGGATTAGAAAACATTGAAAACTTCATTTTATAACTGAAAAATTGCATTCAGTAGTGTCATTACTCAGTATTATGGTCAATATTAAGATCCAATTTTACTGGATTAAACCATTTTAAGAGCGTTCTTTTTTTTTTTTTTTAGAAAGTAATATTTTAGAAATAATACAATCATTCTGTGATACTTTCTTTAAGAAGGAGTGTTGGGTCAATGTATGCTAATTGGTAACTATTACTCTACATGCAAATAATAGAAAATTATCAGATCACCAGATTTATTAGATTTAAGACAGTTTATAGTACATGAAGAAGTGTGTCTATCAGCTTTCAAGCCTTCTCTAAGTAAGTCAATGCTTTGAATGTCTTGAAAGATGGAGATCCTACAACCTTCCTAGATCCTCTTCCAGTTCTTGTTCACCTTTTAGATTAGAAGTATTAATACATCCTCATATATAGTTGGACTTTCCTGTTTTGCTGCTTGTGTATATTACCTCTTTCCCTATCCGCTTTGAGAATTCATTCATTTAGCTTCTATGCTATCCCGTTAAATAAATAGCAGTCAGCTCTGTGTATCTTGCTCAGGTCTCACTGATCAAGGTTTATTATCTCTCTCTGTATCAACTGCTCCCAGCAATTTAGTTTTCATAAGCTTTTTGAGAATTCATTCAGTTGCATAGGCTATTAATAAAGATGTTAAACAGTACCCAGTCCCTGAAGAATGCTACTTTCAGCCATCACCTGGACTTTGCACTTCTGATAACACCTCTTTGAGCCAATAATTTCAGGCAGTTATTTACCTAACCTATAATCCTGTGGATACTGTGGAATATCACGTCAAAGACTTTGCTGCAGTAAAGGTATCCACAGCGTATACTGCTCTCCCGCTGTCTACAGAGCAGCTATCTCTCATCATGGAGAGCAGTCACACTAGTCAGATGTGACTGGAACACAATAAATCCATTCCAGCTGTTCCCAGTCACATATTTGTCTTTTGTGTCATAAATACAGCAAGTATTTAAAATAATGTTTGTCTGTTCCTGTAATTCCTGCCCATAAGCTCTTGACTATACCAAGCCAGCTGTTGACCGGCAGGCTGCTTCCTCCCTGACTCGACATTTTTCCCCTCATTGAAAGAATTGAGGATCGCCACTTCAGCTCCCTGTCCTTCTCTCTTCTATCCCAGTGCTCTGAAGTCACATTTGGTATTTTCAGAATTAGCCCTAGGGATAAATTGGCGTCTGTATGGATGAGCAGAAAGGGGGTAATGAGCCAAGGGTCAGATGAGTCTTGGTAGTCTTTCTACAATGGCCTTTGGTGTATCAACACCAAAGCTTCTGTGTCGAACTGTCCCCTATAGGCTTGAGCAGAGCTTCTGGGCCCCTGTGTGTCCCTGCTGTGCTGTCTGTTGTGACAACTTCTACATCTCTGTTATCTTGCTGTATATGTTGCAACCTCAAATGGGAAAATACTGCTTGATAAATTTCTCACTATGAAGACTTCTGAAATAACATTTTTATAAGCTAGCAGATGTTCTCTCTTCAGTCTTTTTGTGTAAAATTATTTATGCCTTTCTGAAGTGCATCCATTTTTAATTTTTGAGAGCGTAAGAAATAAAAATTGTTCCCTTGCTAAATTTCTGTTTTGTCCCAAGTGCTGGCTGCCATGGTTTGATAATTATCAATGGAGGAATGCAGTGGTAGCAAAGTTTTTAGAAGGAAGTAATTAGCTTTCATTAGAGAATGTTTCTTTTTATAGGTGCTTGACCCCTGATGCAGAGAAACGTCCAGACATAGTGGAGGTCAGTTCGCTGCTGTCTGATGAGATGATGAAATATTTGGATGTTTTATCTACCTCCCATCTCATGTTGGAGAAGAAACTGGATCGGGAGAGAAGACGAACCCAGAGGTACTTCACGGAAGCAAACCGAAATGCAGCAGCCTGTCAACATCAGCTTTCTATTTTACCACAAGTAAGTACGTGCATTAAGCTTTATTTTTGTTTATCACTGTTTGCCATATCTAAGAAAATAAGGTAAAAAAAAAAGAAAAAAAAAAAAAGGAGGCAGAAAAAATAAACAAAACTGAAAAGACCAATTCTCTTAAAACATTTTACATTCTGGATTTTTAATTTATTTTCACCTAGATATTCATTCATTGTTTTTTTTTTTTTTTTTTTTTTTTTTTTTTTTTTTTTTTGTGGGCATCCTCATACAGCAAAAATAACAGTACCTTAAAAAGTGCTTTCATTTCAATAGGAAAATGAAAATAGAATTAGAAATTATTATGGAGGTGCTTCCTGATTTGATAGAATCTGACAGTATTTAACTACTAATAAATAGTAACTAATATTTAATTACTAATAAATATTTAATTGCACTTGTGAATGAGATTTCACTACAGTGGAACATTGATAATTTTGGGTATGATTCTGAAATAATGGAATCTAAAAAATGGAAAATACACACATGATTTTAAATTACAGATTTAAAGAGCATTGATGCTGGTATTTGTTAATAATTTCTTACTGTCTGATACACTTCTGTGAGTACACCTCTTAATGTTCTTTTATTTGCTACAGGCTGTTTTAAGCACTCATCATGAAGTAAATCAGTATTTTACATGATGAACCAAACTTCTATGTGATCCTGGAGAATTTACTTAAAAAGTACAAGCACAATTTATTTGTGTGGTAAAACCTCACTGTGATAATTATTGTTAAGAGCAGTTATAAAGTAAAATTATAATTTACACCACTGCTCTTGTCTGTCCAACTGTTGTATCACTGTTAGAAACACTGACTCCTTTGATCATGGGCCAGAAGTTTGCACTGAAAAACCTCTGTGTAGTAAAGAGTTTTTCAGGAACACATTGTCCTGCACTCATGGATTTTTTTCAATATGTTTTCTTCATGTCTGATTGAGACTGTAGAAATTGTTATTAAAAGTACAAAATTTTTGTTTGTTTTATACCTTGTTTTCAATAAAATGTTGCCAGTGGCTTTTAGGGAAGAATGATCTATCCAAATACTTGTATAATATGATATGACTAATAACTTTATATTGAACTTAGATTTGTATAAATACATAACAAAATAAATGAAAAAAAAGATACACCTGTATACAAAAAGAGAAGGAAAGTCCCTCTGTATTCTAGGGTAAAATGGCTAGTCTTCTTAAGGAAGGAATGCATTAATTTTATTTCCACTCCAGTGGATACTTTATTTTGTATAATAAATGAAACAGATACAGCAGGAGAGTCTGGGAAAGATCCAGAACTCCATGGAAACTGGGAGAGTATGGCTCACTAATGATAAGTGGAAGACCTGGCTGTAAGTTGTTTTAAATAAGACAGTATATCAGGATGGGATTTTTCCAGATATCTTAGGGGTGTTACAGAGCTTAGAATTAGAAGGAGCCAAGTTATTTCCTTGCTTTCAGCATTGAAGAGAAACTTTATGAAGTTGGAGGATTTCTAATAAAAAGAATAATTATTCCTGAAAATTTTTATTTACAAAAAAGGACAATATCCTGACTTCATTTATTAGGAAGAATTTCAAGCAGCTGATCTTTAAATAAAAACTGTGAGGTATGGACAGCCTAATTAATCTTAGTCAAGGCTCCAGCAAGTCCATAGCTAGGTAATTTGTCATTTTTCCAGGGTGTCAGAGAATTCAGTGTTTCTGCCATGTAGTTCAATGCTTTGTTGAAGCCAGCTACCTTATACTTTGTTTTCTCTCTACTGAAATGTACTTTTTGCCTCCTTTTTCATCCCAATTGTGTCATATTGTGAATGTTTCCAAAATAAAGAGCATGCTCTGTGTCCTTGCTTATGGAACTATACACCATATATCTTTTAAAGCCAGTGTAGAATCTTTCATACATAGCTTAAGTCCAGTATAGAAACTGATCAATAGGCAGTGTGACAGACTGGTCAGCAGATGATGCTGAAGAAGCATAGACACCACGCCTGACAAATATGGCATAAAATCCATCCTTGAAAATAATTATAAAAATAAACAATAATTATCAGCTTTCACTTATATGATTTTATTTTTCATTGTCTTCCATAGACATTGTTGTTGATGTAATAATAGGTGCAGTTGTAAGAATAAAGGGTGTTTAATATAATTAGTGTTTTCTGTTCTGAAAGGCGAAAATTTGCTGACATAACACGGGGTACAAGAACCTAACACAGTAGTTGTAATGGTAGTTATTGTCTCTTGGATAGTACCTTTCATTTCAAGGTAGTCAATATTATATTTTTGTACCCTGGGTAGGAAAAGGTGGAGAGGAAAAAGGTAGTTTGTGCAAGGTGATCAAATAGACTAGTGGTAAAGTTGAGTTTCCTGACATCCAAGCCAAATCTAAACCCTAATAACTAATAATAAAAGTATGTTTTTTATATTTTCTTTTAAAGATGTAGAAGAGTAACAAAATATGATTTTGATAGCATTTTTTTGAGAAAAAAAAAAAAGCCCTGTAAATTTTGTGATAGCAATTTGTCAACTATAATATAAGAATATAACTATATATAATATAACTGTAATATAAGAATATAACTATAAGAAAATAAAAACCACTTACTCCTCCTGCTACTCTCAGCAGCCAGTCTATCAAGTCTGCCCATTTTTAACATATTTTTGGGGAGAAGCTTCCTTTTCTCCATTTCTGTGGTTCTGGTTTGTGCATCTGGCACACAAGGTCTGTCACATTTTTTCTCTATAGCAGGATTTTGTAATATTTCTTTGTTTGGGAAGTAAAGCTGACTTTTACTTGTATTAGTAATGTCACTTGGATACAGTTTTTATTTTAAAATCCATAGATAGAAATTCATATATGCAGATAAGTTCTGAATTGTGCACCAATGGGATACTAACAGTGAATAAGTATGTACAATTTTGGGGTTTTGGACATAGTGCAATCTATTGGAGTACATCCATATCCAGCGCAGGGGATCACTCATTAACTGTGTTTGGTCTAAGCTGGTCCATTTAGATTACCATTAGTTGAGTGCGTTGTCCTAAGGTTCAAATGCACAAGACTGCTCATTAGCAACATAAAAGCTTCTATGTAATTTTTCTGGTTTCACACTTTAACTGATAGGTCTTCCATAATCCAGTGTGCTAGACAGCATGGCATAGAGACCTAAGATGAGTAGTCTTACCTCTAGATAGAATTTTTATCTTCAGGTAAGCACCAGTCCTTTCAGACCTAGATTTGCAGCTATCACGGTTTTATATTTCTGCTAGACTAAGATGTCTAAAAACATACTGCCAATACTGCCTAAAAACATACACTGATTATTCTACTTGCAGCAGCTTGATTCCAGGCCATACTAAGAAACCAGCCTTATTCTCTTGCAGACTGTTTGTCTGTTTATTGTCTGGAAATAATGGAAGAAGCAATATAGCAGGACATTTGAATTTAAAGAGCCGATAATGGCTGAGGCAGTTTTCTGTCATCCATGGCATGAGTAATCTACCTTCATAATCCAAGTGTAGATAATTAGAATACTGTATTATGTCTTTTCAAGACTGGTTTAGAAACACAAAGAGCATATCTAAATTCTACAGATAAGTTGAGACTTCTTTGTATTTCACTTATATCAGAAAGACCACAATGAAAATAACTGTGATGTATTTTGTAGGAATACCTCTAAATGCAAAACATGTTACTTCTCCCATTTTTCTATATCCACAGGAATCAATTCTCTTTATCCCAGTCTGTTTCTTCACTCACAGTGACGTGGGGCCAAAAGGGAAGAGTTAAGACTCGTAGTTTACAAATCCATACCTTTGTAACCACTCTGCAGCCTACTAGCAACTCTCGTGATAAGAAAAACAGTAGTCAATCTATCCAGCTTTAAAAAAAGGAGGACAGGCTCACAGCTATTTGAAAGGCAAAGGAGATCAAAATGATTCAGCCGTTTTCATCTACTCATTTTCCTCCACACCCAAGTTCACTTCTGCACTGTTGGCAGTTTGACCCTGCTAATAATAACGGTAGTTTCTAAGCATCACCACCTGCATTACAAAGTAGTACTTAATTAGCAGTTTAGTTTGAATTCATCTATTTTTCTTGTCAGTGTAGATACAGAAAGAAAAAATGGACCAGTGTTAATTTTAGTTTCCTTTTTCTCTGGTTGTCTATTTTATTTGTTCAGTCAATCAGTGTGTCCTGAAAGGAGGTGAGGTGGAGATTGGCATCTTATCCTGCAAAACTGGAGATAGAGTGAGAGGGAATGGCCTCAAGATGCACCGAAGGAGATTCAGGTTGGATTTTGGGAACAATTTATACTCCAAAAGACTGATCAGGTGCTGGAACAGGCTGCCTAGGGAGGTGATTGAGTCACTGTCTCTGGAGGTGTTCAAGAAACTTTTAGATGTTATACTAAGGGACACAGTTTAGTGGAGAAGCTTTGGTGGTAGGTGGATGATTGGACTGACGATCTTGAAGGTCTTTTCCAACTTCGGTGATCCTCTGAAAATGCATACTTTTTACTTTAATTTTTCTTAAAACAACTGTGCGTGAACACAGCGAGTGTTTTTGTATTGGTTGAAGCAAAGAGAGGGATTGACTTTAAATCACCCAGAATGTTACAGGTTATTGATGTTGCAGCAATATGGCCTGATCATGGGTGAGGTCACAGGGATGTCATGGAAGCTTAGCAATCTACAAGCCTTTTCTTCATCCACCTTTCACTCCATTGGTTTTGTTCTGGCAGCTTGCTGTTTTGGAATTTATGTAGCAGGCATTGAAAAAAGGAATAGTTATTGCTTTTAAGGACGCTCCCATTAAGGATGAACATATTATATGTTTAATTCAGCTTCAATGTATATGTCAAAGTACTTCAATAGAATCATGGAATTTGAGACAAGTCTGCAGGCCTTAGAGCTACCTGTCACTCTTGACAGGTGTTTCACCCTTCAGTCATAAAAATGTTTAGTGATAGAAAGTCTCTATCATGCCAAGGAGACTACTGTGGGTTAGGGAACAGTTTGGAACCAGAACTGAATGAATAGTAACTGCCTTTACTGTCAGTGATTGTATATCCGTCTCAATCTTTTATTCCATCCAAAGATAATGTGTGGAAAACTATGAACTGTCCTGAAGTAATTGGAAATCCTTGGCATGTCCATAGCACATCTGCACTGTGCTATATGTTGTATCTGCAGTTTGTGTCTTTTTTTTTTTCTCAAGAAAATGTTAGTCTCACATTGTATGCTTGACACTTGCTATCTTTGTCTTGTTTCCGGGAGATATTAGATGGACATAAGCATGTACATAAGATGGACATAAATATGTGGGATGTATGATCCTGAAATTTGCAGATCCACTCTTAACTGTCATACAGTTGTTCTGAGAGCAGTAAGTTCAGCAAGTCCACAGAACATTAGATTTACAGAGCACATTCAAACCTATTACACAGTGTGCCCACTTCTCTTTGCAGGATTTCAGATGGTTAAGTCCTTCCTTTGTGTTGGGTGATCTTAAAGTCTAACTTAAATTGCACTTGTTACAGCTTAAGCTGCATGATTTCTCTCAGTGGAAATCATGTGGAAATATGTCTCCTCTGTCATTTATTTTCTTTGGGCTAAATAATCAAATTCCATCAGTCTGACTTTCTAATTTGTGTCTACTAAGACGTCTGATTATCCTCATATCTCTCCATTGGTATCTCTCTATTTTTTTTTTTTTTTTTTTTTTTTTCAAGTTTAGTCAAAACTGAACTCAGTTACTCCTACTGAGAACCTTATTGGTACTGAGTAGAAAGATTATATAGTTCTTAGAGATTATTCTCCTCTTCACATATCACAGTGTGATCGTTTTTCATAACAGCATGGTATTGCTGATTTATGCTTTATATCTTATCCATCAAAATCCCCATATCTTTTCATGTAGAGATGCTGTCTGGCCAGTCCTTTTCCAAGCCTGTGCACACTGTTTCTCCCTGTATAGATCTTTGCATTTTTCATCTTTAAAATTAGTGTTGTTTTATTTTTTTTCCCCAATTGCTCCTTTATGCCAAATTTGGCTTCAAAATCTGTCACTTCCCTGATGCAACTCCGTATATGGTATGTGTGCTGTAATATGACATGATATGCTTGTGTGCACATTCAATCAATATTCCATCTAGACTGTCATTGGAATTCAGTGACTTGCTCGACAGTTTTGGACCTAGGTCAAAAGAGATCCCGAAAAGTTTTGCTGACTACCCATTTTCAGTTTAATAAACACTTGAAGTACTTAACAAGTTCAGTATAACTTTTCTGTCATATATGTTTACAATCTGTGGCTTGGATGCAGATAAGAAACAGTAGTTTTCAGGATGTGCCTTCTGCTGTGTTCCAGCAAGGTAGAAATGCTTCATTGGACTGACTGGGGAAGAAAATTGCCTTACAGTCCAAATTGCTATTTACACACCTAGCAAGAACAGACTTACTTAGAAATGTATTATATGCTTCTTTTAGTATTGTCAGCACAAAGTGTGATAAAGAACAAGTGATAAATTATGAAAATCTATCAGGTTAAACAAATGACTATCTTTAATAGTAAGGTAATTTCAGGATATAGAATAATAGAATCACCGAATGGCCTGGGTTGGAAAGAACCTCAAAGATCATCTAGTTTCAACTCCCCTGCCATGGGCAGAGTAACCTGATAGATTTGCATAATTTATCTCTTGTTCTTTATCACACACTATGCTGGCAATACTAGAAGAAACATGAATTTATTGATACACAACAGCAATAATATGAGAAGACTTGAAATGATTTATAGAGAGATCATAAAAGCAGTCTGCTTTCAAAATTTGTTGCATTCAAATAGGAGAAACAACAAGGATCAAGTATTTCTATTCTTTCCAGAAAAACTATAAACAAAGAGAGCTGCAGAAATGGAATTTTATATTCATTAAAGAACCCTTTGCTACAGATGAGACTTAGTTCTTAAATGTGACAGGCAGAGCAGCTCTGAAAGTAATGCCTCCTGTTTTATTATGTTGGCCCATGATATCAGAGGCATGTCTTGGTGTACAGCAGTAGAGGTCGAGCCTTCCCACCAATATTCTGTAACATTTTGTTGCCGTGTGACAGATGGCAGCAGAGGGGCAGTTTGACAAACTGGTGTCTGACATGGAAGTGCAGATGAAGCAGAAGGCTAGAATTGAATTTCTCCATGCAGAAACAATTGCACCCACTGACATCCACTGATGCTTGCTGAATGTTTCTGGAGACCAAACAGTGGATGTGAGAGCAGTGAGGTGCTGGGTGATGCATTTCAACAATAACAGTGACATTGACATTCATCTCCACTGGTGCAGGTTTTCATGAGCACAGCATGCAGGCTCTTGCTCAGTGCTGGTCAAAATGCACAGTTAATGGTGGTGACTGTGTTAAAAATAGTGTTTTGTAGATGAGAATTTGCTCTGTCAAATAACGTTGTACATTTTCTTGTGGTTTCCATGGAAATAAATAGTAGATA
Organism: Lagopus leucura; assembly: GCF_019238085.1. Taxonomy (NCBI): domain Eukaryota; kingdom Metazoa; phylum Chordata; class Aves; order Galliformes; family Phasianidae; genus Lagopus; species Lagopus leucura. The sequence goes on from NW_024962334.1 coordinate 13,440,150, forward strand.
ATATTTTGGAGTGACCTACATGTATCCCATATTTTGATTTTCTTAGCTGTGCTTTGGTAATGCCAGCCAGCATTTGGTCCTTTCAGCCTTGTGGAATCTCTCTGCTGTGATGTCACATCCCATCACATCAAGTTCACTTCGTATTTTATTACCAGCTTGACTGCTGTGCAGGCTTTGTGTTGTCCAGAACTCAGTTGCTTATTATTAAGATAAGATAAAGCTAATTTCCCATAGGTTGTGTATGAGATCCTACTATCTTTATCTTGAGTCATGACTCTTTCATTTACAGGTTTTCTGATGGGTGCTGTATAAGAACAGTGTCTAACATTTCCTTTTTGCTCTTTGTTGTCAGAACCATTATGACAAGTTGAGACTTCAAGGAAGCACCACTGGAACAGCGAGTTGCCGAAGTGATTTTTCAGAAAACCTTGGCATCCGGGCAGAGAATTGTCATTCTACGTGTAGAAAACACGAAAAGAGAACATATGAAGAAATCCTGATAGAGGACAACAGCAGTTTAGAGAACTCTGAGAAAGGTAGTTGTTAGCAAAAAAAAAACAAGCATAGGAAATATAAGTATACTGCTCAGAAGTGGATTAAAAACAATTTGCTTTAATTTTTATTTGCAGATTTGTTCTCAGAATTAGATGATGAGCTCGATGTATTGGACAACTCAAGTAGTTCCAGTTCAAGTCATTTCAAAGAGTCTGCTTTTGGTAAGGAACTTTAAGAATGAGAGGGTCGAATGCTTTCTAATAGCAAAATAGTCACTTATTCTAAAATGCTAGGTTGTTTTATGATTCATTGCAAGGTCACCAGCTGTTACGGGCCCTAAGTAAAAGAAAACTAAAACAATTGTACCTCTATATCATGCTATATATATGTATAATTCATTTTGCATCACATTTTCTTTATGTAATTCATGCTTGTATTTTCAAATAATGGCTATGAAACACGGAATATTATTGAGAAACTTGACAATGAATTTGGTTTTAGATTTGAAGCATAAAATAATTGGAGTGGATAAGAAACAAGATAGATAATGTGAAAACTTTTGTCTCAATAACAATAATTCTATGCATATGAAGAAATGGGGTGCCCAGTTAGTGAATGTAAAAAAAAAAGTTGATAGAGGCAAGATTTAGCTGTGTAAGTTCATTGAATGCTATTGCAGGAATGCTTAATGTTTAGATTTGAATTAAGAAGGAGTTATGTGACAAAACACAGCATTCATTCTGCCTTTATTTAGGATAAAAAGTTAGGAGTCACCTATGTCAAGTGTTAAGTAATAGATTTTGGATTATACTCAAAGTATGAAAAAAAAAAGTGACATCAGTAGTCACTGTTGGCTGCTTGCTCAAATATGACCTAATTATTAAATCCATGAGCTAATTATTAAATGAGGTAGGATTCTGATTATGTTAGTGGAAATTAAAGAACATTTTATACTAGAAGAACAGTGATATTAGAACTAAAAATAATCAAAGAATTCCATTAATACCATTAAGTTCTGACACGAAATCTGTGGATCCTTTAAAATGTCCTTTTAAGTGTGAAGGGATTAACAAATTTAATTGGTACGAGGTTCCAGGCTTCAAAACCATAAAATAACTTAATCTGTTTGTAGTGCCATTTACTAGCTGGACCTCCTTCAGATTTTGACCCAGGTACTGAAGAAATGTGACTGCTATGAATCCAACTGTCTAGCTATTACTGCAGGGCTTATGAGTGAATTCTACTTAAAATCCATTAACATCATTTTATAATTTGAACCAGATAGCCTAACATTCTGCAGGCTGCATGGCTGCTCAGCCCAGAGTTAATTACCAAATTATTCTTGGTGAATTTTTTTGTTGCTCTACTGTGCTAAGACTGTAACAGCATAAGGTTACCAGATAGAGAGAGGCACAGTGTGACACTTAGGTCGCACTTAGATCTTAGATCACCTGTAGTTCTGTTTAATACAATGAATTTAGCAGTATGGATCAATTGCAATAAATGCTGGCAAATTTTTCTTCTTTTCATGGAAAAGGAAAAGATAACATTAACAAAATTATTATAGATTCCAGTACAGCTTGGGTTATGCTCCATTGATTGCTAGTAGTTGGCTCACAATGTATTAATTATCAGACATAGTTTTGTCAGTCATATCAACATTACAGGGGAGAATGTGACCAACTTTATCTAACTAACTCAGAAAGTGCTAACGGGAAAAGATGAGTTTAAATTACAGGTGTATTGATTGTGATCATAATCACTAAATGTTGAAAAATATCCCTGTAGTTCAGAAGTAGGTGCTATTTTAAAAAGGATGTGCTATGCTGTTTTGTTAGTGGTACAGAAGCTGATATGCAGATAGTTTGCTTTTTTTATAGTCCAAAAATTTTAACTGTTTTTTAATAACTTAATACCTCTGCTTTTTAATTATGCTTTTAGAAAAAGACTTTTTTTCTTAGTTTAGAAAGCACAGTTCCACAAGATCACTTTCTTTAGCAATTCCTAAAATTGTCAGAATCAGTCTGTATAGAATCTGAATAACATATTCATGCTCCTTGACATGATTAATTCTACAGGAGCAGATTATGCACATTTCAGATGTATAGAGGCAGTAGTAGAAGAGGTATTTCTTCCCACTCCCTGAAATCCTTATAATTTGAAAAGATAAAGGAACAGAGGATAAAGTCATTGAGTCAAAAAGCAATAAAAAGTGATGGTAGCAGCTTATTGTTTGTATAAATTTTTCTTATTTTAAAATTAAGAAGTTTCCCAGCTGCATCTTGACTTAATCATAATTCTTTCTCGTTATTTGCTTTTATTTATGGTGTAACTGTACTTCATTTCTACTAGTAAAAGCAAACAGCAAGAAAATATGTGATATATTTTAATGAATAGTAGTTCACTAAAGCTAGAATGTCAGTTGACATTTAGAGAGAATTTAAGTGTATATTTCTGGGAAGACCTTTTGGAAAAAAAATTTCTTTCCTTGAATCATGTCCAGTTGCACTGCAGTGAGGACAATGTACTATTGTAAATAATGCTTCTGAAAGGCATAGGAAGACTAGTTGTCTGCAAAATATGCTATTAAAAAATCCTACTTCCCAAGTTTGTAAATATGCCTGTCCTCTGACCTTCCTCACAATAAAAAGTTAAGCATACAACAGATCAATTTCAGAATTGCTCAGTTCCTAGCTTTTCATGAGGCTCAGAAGATTTAATGCACAGTCCTGTCACTATTCTGTATCTTGCTCAAGACTGTTTCTGTTACCTCGTACCATTTGTGTGTCTAGCACTGGAAGGAATCCTTGCTCTTAACTGGCTTGTGACCAGTAATCAAAGAAGTTGAGATTCACGACTCCTTTTTCCAGACAAAATTTCTGAAATCAAATAGTATTTAGAATTCTTATTCAAGAGACCACAGATTTGCCAGAATATTCTAGTAGAATAGCTTTCTAAGACTCTCTGGATTTCTTCGAATGTTCTGAAAAACTATTTATTCATACAGTACTAGAACTTGAGTCTTGTGCAGATAATGCTCAAACGAGTCAAAAGAATACAGTTCAGTGATTGGAGATTTCCAAGACTAGGATACTGTCAATATTGGAATTCTACATGTACATAGCAAATGATGGGGCACTGAAGTAGTCATCCTTTAGCTCCGACTTTGTTTTTGTGAGCATCAACAAACTTGTTAGGAAATAAATACCTATTCGGTGATGTCAACTGCTGTGTGGAACTGTACTTGCATTTATAATCTGCACTTACAAAGCAGCTACCTTGTGTCTTGTAAGTTCTCTGATCACGGAGCTTTTTGTATTTTTCAGAACAGTTATAGTTTGTGGTGGATTTCATGATTTGAGAAGTTGCTGCTTCTTTAATTAAGGCTGTTCATTCAGGAAGATTGTCTGTAAATCTTGATTTAATTTTCCTATCAATGATTACACTTGAAAGTATTCTCAGAGGGTTTTTTTTTTTTTTTTTTTTGTCACAGTAAAGTGAAAACCAAAGCAAAAGTTCTATCTTTCCAAGTTTTTTTCAACTCATATCACATTGTAAGCTCTTTTCTTGAAATTATGTGATAAGATGCCTGCAAGAGAAAATACTGAACTATATTGGAACATGTCTTGATTATTTGCTCTGATGTCAATGAATGCTGTGAAGTTACTTTTATTATATAATCTATTAAACACTGAAGTACCACTCAGAAAAATTCTTGGTGACTCATCTGATTTTTTTAAATTGTCCTTAAGGGATCTTCATAGAGCTATTCAGAACAGGAAGGCTTATGTTAATCAAAATGTTTGGTTCTTGTGTGTCTTTTGCATCCTAGCAACAATGGGCACAAAACAGGGAAGATGCAGAAGGTCTATGTTTCATTTTCCAGGAAATAATCAACTGAGAAATTCCCTCTTGTTAAGCATTTGAGCAAAACAGAAGTTGCCTTACTCTTGCCATCCATTATAAAGGAGTAACCATGGTGAAAAGAAATATGATCCAGTCAATACATTGGGCTGAACGTCAGAATTTACTATGTGCTTCATTACTTATGCTAGTTAACTTTCCTACACATCTGTTTTTTCTTTCTGTCTGGCTTAATCTGATTAGTATAACTCACACAAAAGACTAAGGATTATAACCAAAGTCGATAGTGTTTGATGGGTGCACGTATACATATGTGAATATGTGTTGTAATGGCTTTTAGATGTGTCAATCTCCTTGTCCTTAGTAAATGAAGAAATTATTCCAATATGTTTTTGTAGTGTCTAATATGAAGAGACTTCTCTCCCTGTTGTGGCTGCTCAGTGGGGTTCTAGCATAAGTGATAGTAAGGGAGCTGAAGGGTATTGACTGGCGTTTAGTGATGTTCTGCAGCATGATTTCTAGTTTTCTTTGGTAAATTTTAATATGTATTTTCTTAACTTCAGCATATGAATCAGAAAATACTACATCTTTGTCATGTACAGTGAATGGTGAGGCAGTCTCTTTGGTGTGAAATATCATGTGCTTGTAAATATAAGCTGGCAGATTTGCAAGTCAAATGTTATGAGTCAAGTAACTGATCAAGAAAATTGAGATATAAGCTTTTTACTGGTAGAGACCATTTATTTGAAACAGAGTATAGTATTTCGGATCCAATTTAGTATATGAATACTGGAAAAAGGGAGTTGTTTTTAAAAATTTCAGGAAACAGCTGTGTTCAAACTTAGCATTCTAGCCACGTGCCTTCCGTTACAGTTTTTCTCCTACATATATTTCCTAAATATATTATATTTTTTGATATAGGAAAATGCCTTTTGAGTGTAATTCAAAAGCAATCTCAAAAAGTCTCAAGCAATGTTATTCAGGTTCAATAGGAGATTTTAGTTTTGTATTTGTATTATGGCTTCTACATCCAACACAGGTAAATTATGTATTCCATTAATAGGAACTGTTATAGCTTTTTCTTTTGAAAGTCCTTGTTTGCTTTCTAGATAGTAGGCGCTGCGTTTTCCTATCTATTGTGTCGAAGTTAATTGAAATATCTTTACATCTAGAAGGGAGTACATTGTTTGCTATCGTGTACAGCAAGTACTCTCAGAAAACCTTTTGGTCTAACTGCTACAGAGTTTCAATGGCTGTTTTGCGAACATGAGCAAGGAATAAAATAATGTTTCTTCTTTCCTTTCTTTCTTTCAATCTGTGTGTCTCATTTTAAGCAGACAAGTTTGATTTAAATAAAAGGTAAATAATTTAGGGATGGGTTTAAATGAATTCTGTGTGACAGAAGCCAGCCTTCTGCAAGATTTTTTTTTTTTTTTTTTTCATTCAAGACAGAGCATCTTAGGTAAGTAGGAAAAATAGAAGATTTATATTTCAGTTCACATCTGAAAATGTGATTGAACACAAGAAGGTTTAAGATTCTCAGAAATATTTGCTCTCTGAAAGCTATTATTGTTCTAGAACTAATGACTGTAGTAGTAATACCAACAGAAAGTAAAATAGTGTAAGAAGTTTGTTATCTTTTGCCTTTTAAGCTACATTTGAATGACTAGGTGGCACTATTCTTGTTTTATAGGAATGCTTGTGATATTATTAGTGTGGAAGAACATCTTATGTAGTCAAGAAGGTGGGGATTTGTATTGAAAATTATTGATTGTATGGGAAAAATAAATTTCCTCATTTTCTAGTTAGACCTTTGGCCAGATGAAATATCTTTTGATTTAAGCATGTATTTATTCCTCCCCTTTCAAAGTGAGATACCATGTAGGATGGAGTGGCCTCATGTCAAAATTAGTGTCAAATAAATGGTTTTGTAGCAATGTTTTAAGTCTCAGGCTTAAGATGGTAGCTTAAGACAAATGCTTGCTTTAAGACAGTACTTTCCAAGTGCATAAATAATCAATTTCACCAAATATTACTCACCTTTTTCACATTTTTAGGCAGTATGCAATACATGACATATATGTTCAGGTTCAGTTTTATTGCTGATTGGGTGTTTGACCAATACCTCATCATACTCTTGTCTTAAAATCAGTATAATTATTAAAGCAGTAAGTTTAAATAGTTAACTAATAGACTGGTGGCAATAAAACTCTGGTAAAACAAGCTTTAGACAACCCATCCAAGGTCCTCCTAGAAAATGGGCAAATTTTTTATGTTCTTACACAGACTAGAGATGCTGTTGTGACTATGGTGATAGCAGTAACTGAGTTAAGTACTTAATGCTAACCCAGATACATCTGTGGTCCTGCAGTCTGCATGTGTTCTTTGTTTCAGTGAAATTCTGTGAATTCTGCAGGGTTGGAAGTAAAACACAAGCTCATTTTTGACACATCAAACAGCAAATGTGAATTTAGTTTGTCTACCCCTGATTTTTAAAAGTTATTTTCAAAGCTAATCTGAGAAATAGAAAGAATTATCTTAGATATATATAATTGTTTTTGAATGCAGAGACAATATTTATGCATTCGTTTCAGGTATCATAAAACAAAACCTTGGTACTTCTGAAAGACAACCTCAGATTAGGTACGTACTATTTATAATTTTAATATAGATTGTATAAATTGTCATTGTTATGATCAGTTACAGTCAGTAAATTCACAACAGAAAAGCTGCACAATTACCTCCATTAAACAATTCCTTGTTCATTGTTACAACTTCATTTTGTATCAGCCTACAATATTTAGAGTGCTTTAAGACCCTGAACATGTTTGCACGCAGAAACTTTATGTGAATAATTTAAGGACTGGCATTAAACTGATGGAGTTTTATAAGTGGACATTGCTACATCATCATTAAAATGATGTAAGTTGATTAGAAAATTCTGGTTTTGAATCTTTTCACAGCTGTTTTTTCCATGCAAAATTGTGTTTACATGTTTGATATTGTCAAATAATATCACACCCCTTTGATTTCATGTAGACCTTCAATACAAACTTAATTTTTTGGAATTCTGTAGTGCTGCTCATTGCTTCCAAAACATAAATGAAACAAAACAAAATATTGTATGGCCACTCCCATTCTCCCTGCAAAGATCTTTCTTTTCCTGATGTAATTAGTTCAGAAATGCCTCAGATGCATTCTTTACCACTCATTATTTTTTCTGGTGTCTTTGTCCTAATCCATAGATTCTGTTCCTTATAGCTTAATTACTGTTTTTCTTTCACATGCAAAATACCTCCTGATTGTTTTCTTTTTAACTTTTAACTTCCTTATGATAACTGCATTTATGCCTTTCCTGTTTCTGTAGGCCCAGTTGTACTTAAAAAATATTACTAAACATTTCTTACTAAGCTACTTAATAACCTCTTCCAAATCAGGGTCTGTTTTCTTTATCTGCTATTTACCACTGGCACTTAATCTAAAATTAATCTTCTTAAAACAGTGTTTTTCTGACTCTATTCTCCTATTTTTTTAAGCTATTTTTAAGGACTTTTCCAAGGATTGCACATGGCTTTATCACCTAATCTGCTGTCTTCTTAATTCTGCATCTTTTCTTTGCATATTCTTATTCATACCTGCAAAATCATGCTACAAATAATGAAATTAGCTTTATATCATAGCTCATCTCTGTAAGCTCATCTCTGTAAGATCTTTTTTTCGACTGTGAAGCTTACAGTTGAGTTCTGTATAACTACAAGGAAATTTGTCCGTGCTTCTAGTTCTACCTATCCTGACCAATAATACCTTGAGATCTGAGCCTCTGCTTTAACCTGCATGTCTCTCAGACTTCTTGCCTTCAAGAATATATTTACATAAGAATATATAAGAATAATATGTATAAGAATATATATTAATATATTTATCTAGCTGTTCTGCCTTTACATCTCTAAGATATAATCTTTGCTACTGAGTAGTCTGCTTAAATTGATGCTTGAGTTCATAGGACTGTCATGCAATCATGCAATCAATATCACTGTTGCACTGCATACATTCTAGTCACTCAATTGCCCTTCAAGAACACGTTTACAGGGCACATTTCTATACCTTTACCTTCAACGCTATCATCATCTGTGCACCCTTTTTCTAGCTGTGCTTTACCTATCACTTTATTTTTGCTTTCAAAGATGTTCTTGCTAGGAACATAACCATCCAGTTGGTCACTTATCACTCACTAGCTTTCCAGCTTTTGTCCTGTTATAATCAGTAGTGGCAACCTTCAAGTGGCTGAGTGCTGAAGCAACCACCTTTATTTTTTCTCCATCTCTGCCCCTTTTTAAACATTAGCAACACCATATCTTTCTTCATAGCTTCTTGAAAATTTTATTATTATATATTCTATAGGAAAATAAATATGTCTAATATAATAGGAAAATAATATATTTTCTATACTTTATATACTTTGTAAGTCAAGCTACTTGGGACAAGTAAACTTTATTTGAGTTATGAATGAACAGTCAAAAACTAGTGAAATGGGGTAGACTTTGTTTAGAGGAAACATGAGTAAGATGAGTAAGATATTAATATTTCCTCTACAGCCTCTAATGCCCAGCATAACTACAACAATTTTGCTCTGAGTTCTTCTTTGTTTTGTGTTGTTGTTGGGTTTTTTTTGTCCCTCTTTTGTTCTATTTTAATAATAGAGACTGTATTGAAGGCCTGGGATCAAGACTACGACCAGGTAATTTTACACTTATAATAAAAAAAAATTATAATTGAAATTAAACTTAAAAATTCCCAATTAATTTTTTTTTTTCTGTTGCTTATGTAATATCTACTCTTTTATTTCTTCAAATTCACTTCCACTTCATCTCATTCTGAAAGTGCCTTTACTCCTGAAACTGTCTCTACTCATGCTCCACTTTTAGCACTTTTCAGTACTGTTTACCGATGAGTGCTGTTATAATAACAACACACACTTCAAACCAAATATCCAACCATAATCCATCAGAGCTATAATGATCTAGAGACAAACACATTAGCTTTTGCTAATGATTTTAGTCCTGTGGGTAATTTAAGCAGTTTTGATATCTTTTGTCAGTAATATTTTCTTCTTGAGTAAAACAACACAACTTACATAAGGTCTAACCTGCTGCCTTTGCTTCTGGATCTAGATATATTTTAAATAAAATCTACTTTCTTGTTAAATGGAAGTTCAAATAAATATATTGATTTATTGGAATTCTCCAATGTACTTTAAGTTTTGTTATTGTCATGCTCTTAAGAGCGTTGATTATGTTGTAATCAGCCTATTCACAAGCACTTTTTTTCATTGCCCAATTAATGCTGTTCTTTATTTAAAAACAACAAAGCAATTACTGTAGAGTGGCCCAAAATAAATGACTTTATGGAAACTCCTGAATTTCTTAGCTAAACTGAGGACTTTATCTGACTTTGAAACACATAGACATTATAAGTGTTTTTAGGTATAGAAATTGGTCCACTGAGACCACTAAGTCCAATTGTTGCTGGCATACTAGAAAAGGAACAAAGCACTATCCACTGAAGATCAGAGAAATACATGTTCTGTTCTGTTCTGCTCAGCCATTTCTATTCTCATATTAAGCAGATTTTCCTAGGGAAAAAAAAAAAAAAAAAAAAAGCATCTTAGAGATGTAAAAGAAAGGGGACTGATTTATTTGATTTATTTGCTTTGTTTTCTTTTTTTTTTTTTTTAAACACAAGCCAATAGCAACAAAGAAGTCAAATACCACAAGATAGGAACCAGTGAAAAAGGTAATGTGTTGAGGAAATAAGTTTTTATCGGTGTCCTAACAAGAACAGAAGATTCCAAGACTGTAATGACAAGACCATGCTATTGCTGTGAGAACTTAATCTATTATTGGTAAAACAGTTGGCAGATTGCTGAAAATGAGATGAATAGAGCTAAAGAAAAAATTGTTCTATTTGTGGCATATCATGTATTAGATTGTTACAACATAGCTCTCACCATTACCTAGCTGAAAAATGAAGCTAAATTCTTTCAGTAGCTCAAGGGAAATGCTCTCTTTCTCTTTTTGGTGGTTAGGAAGGGACCAGAAAAAATGCAGAACTGTAATGCCCCTCTCAGCCTATCTGCCAAAAAGCATTGCAACAAAAAATCTGACAAGAAGTCCCTGTCTTCTTGATCATACCAGAAGTGGCTCTTTGTCATGGAGAATTATATTGTCCATACTTCTTTAGTTTGTGGCAGGCTTCGACTCAGATCTGGTTAGTCCCTAAAAACTTCAACCTGTGAATGTCTCCCTTCTGACTCTTTTTAGAGGAGTCAATGGAAAAAGAAATTCAACAGGAAGAAATGGTAGTAGTTCAGTGATGGACTAATTAATTTTAGTATTTCTCCCTCTCAGTGGAATTTTCATTCTTGTTACCATATCCTTTTTAAAAAAGCCAGCAATCTCCGTGGGTATATTCTTATTTCTTCTTTTGGTAGGGTTATCTCTCATGGGGAGGAATTTCTGACAAAGAAAAGAAAGTGCTAACTTTCTGATGCAATACAGAGAAGACACAGAAAATTCATAGCTTCTTGCAAATTTTCTACATCTTTCTGTCAAAACAAGCTACTGCTAGGCACTGGAAACAAGAATTAGCTGGGATAAAACAAAACACAACACTACAAGGCAATTTGAAAATAGATTTTAATATTCTCCAAGTTAGATATAAGATATAATTGAATTCTTAGTGGTAAAAGGGGAATTAATTTCATGACATCAAAATACTTTTTTTTTTTGAAAAAAAGTGTTTTATTCCGTAGAGAAAGATCATTTTGTTAAAATAATTTATGTTTATAGTATCTTTAGATTCCCTTATGAATAAATATAGAAAAACTTTTATCATTAGAGAGGTATGTTAATAAATATATAGGTTTTTTTTAGATAAAGTAAATTTTAGTGTAATGAATCAGAGGTAGGGATTTCCTTTGAAACCCATTATTAATTCCATTATCTAAACTTTTAAGTTTTCAGATTATTCTTTTTTGTTCTTGTTGTTCCCAACACCACTAGCAAAACAGGTCATGCATAAAAACTCAATATTTAAATTTGCAGGTTTTAAACAGTGCTCACTATTAATATGTAAAGGCAGTAAAATGAGCTGTCCTGATTTTAGTGTTGTCATCTACAGCATCGGCAGGAATTGCTGTATCACAAAGGAAAGTGCGTCAGATCAGTGACCCTGTTCAGCAGATTCTTATTCAGCTGCACAAAATTATCTTCATCACTCAAGTATGCATTACTGTTGCTTCTGACATTCTATCCATTTCAGTTATTTGCTGTTGTCAAAGTGCTGCTAATTTAGTTGCTGTTCGTTAAAAACAACAGAACTTGACATTTTTGCAGATGGCAGGATGTTTTAAAAATACATCATTTAAATGAAGACTAACCTCAAATATTAGTGTGTGGAGGATGGCAATAATTGAGTCATGAAAAAAATTCATTGGTTCCCCTCAGAAAAATGGATTGTACGGTGATTTATTTTTATAACATTCTGTCATGTCAGCAATATGAACATTTCAGGTGACAATGCTGCACACTGACATGAAGAGTACATAAAATTCTTTCCTTTATAGTCGTATTTTCTAAATAATAATTTCTATTATCAATATGTGGTAATAATTTCTTAAGAAATATTACACTAGATTTACTATCCTAAATATTGAATTTTAAATATTTTAATATGTCAATATGTATTTTTTCAAGTTTCAGACTTATTTTAAAATTGTTTGAATGTTTAATAATGAAAGAATGTTAAAGTTATTTCATGCTGATTCCGAAACAAAAATGGACCTGGTATAAATCTGCATTGAGCTCTCAGTTAAAAATGTGATAGAAGACTTTTGTTTGCCAGAAAGATGATTGTCATTCAGTTACTTGCAAAATATGCTGTTCATAAATAAACATCTTCTTACTTTGTAAAATGAATGGTTTGTATTTGGAAGTGATGTTTATCACCTCAGGGCATTTCAGATTGCTGAGCCGAACTTGTTTAAAACATAATAGCATAACTGAAATTAGATGCATTGGACATGTCTTGAGTGTTTTCTTCAAACTGTCAGATCTATTGAAAGAGATAACAGGAAATAAATTATTATAACAAAGAAAAAATGGTAATTTAAAATAACTGGATTTGGCATAAGTTATTGCAATAGTAAGCCCATTTCCTGCTAACTGAAATGAGGCAGTTCAGACTTTATGTGCTGTATTATTGTATTACTATATTACTTGTTTGTGCCTGATGCATATTAATGAACTTACCCTCTATCGTGAAGAAGATTTTCTCTAGTGTCCTACTCGTCAATGCCAGTTCTTGTAACTGAGAACTAAGAGTAACTCAAAGGCTCTCTATCTAGATTGGCCACTGAGGCAGTGGTAGCACCTTTCAGTGACAGTTGGTCTCAGAGTTAGAAGGTAGGGGTACCAGGATCCAAATCTCTACTTGTTCCTGTGTGCAATGGCTTTTTGAATGCTTAGATTCTTGCAGATATAAGGTGGAATATTTTTTATAATACATAGTTGTTTCTACAACTCCCAATTACATATTTCAGCTGACAATTTGAAACTGAACTTTACAAGGCAGAGTTCTTTGCTGTTAGTTCTTGGCAATCAAAGCAGCCTTCCCAGTCCAGTTTCCATGGGAACAAGAGCCAGACTGATCTGTTGGAAAATAATTTAAGAGAAAGCTTTTAAAAAAGCACAATGTAAATCGTCAGCCTTTTAATTTTTTTTTAACTGATCTGGCATCTGATTTCCTTAAAACAAAAGCTAAAATTGAACAGTACTGCATAGAGCACTGCTGATTTTTTCATGCAGTGAACTAGTCCTTTACCACTGTTGCCTCAGAATGTCCCAGCATTGCCATGGTACATTAACTGCACATGGTTATTGCAGTGGTATGTAGCCTATAGAGTATCTTGCAGCCATTTCTTTTGCATCATGTTCTTCCCCTCATATATCGGCCTGAAAAGACAGTAATATTCATCTGCAACAGAAAACTGTATGCAGCCAGCTGTCTGATGAAGTTTTAGAATTTAAACTCAGTCTGTGGTTTGCCAGAGGAAATTAGGAGTGGCTCCTGTGAGGCCAATATAACGTTCCAAATTTATAACTATCTAAGAACAGTAGTTTGTTTCAGAAGCAAAACAGTCTTTCTTTGTAATTTACGCTGTGACAGCGCTTTGAATGTGAATCAAGGGCCAAAGCTTTCTTATGTAATTAAATAACTTGCTGAATTCGATGGAGTGGCACTATGTGAATTTACATCAGTGATAGTGATTATAAAGTGTATACTAAATAACAGAAAATTATTGTTTTACAAACACTGTCTGAAGATAAACTATGGAGAAACAGGAGATTTTCTCCAAAGACTAGCGCATAGTATGGAATGGTGATCAAGTGGATCGGTGACAGATGTGACTATCAATATGACTGCAGTGACCAACAGCTGAAGCTATTGAAGCTCCAGCATTACTGTTGGAGCATAAAAATGATTTTGAAATCTCAAAGATCAAGGAAGCAAATCTGGCATTAATTATACTACACTTAATATAATGGCTCTTACCTCTGAGTCCAGAAGGACTAAGTTGTATAATCTGCCAAGCCTAACAGAATCAACGATCTAAGGAGAATTATTTTAATATATATTTAAATCAGGTTTTGTACTGTTGCCTATTACCAGGCTGTTAAGCATTAATGTTTCTTCTTGCACTGTAGCTACTTTCTCAGTAATGGTACTGCTGATTAGCAGTTTATGGGAAGTGTAATTGGGTGGTGAAAACATCTGTTTCTCTGTGTCGTGTAGCTTCCTCCAGCTTTGCAGTGCAACTTGAAAAGGAGAGTCATTGAGAGATTCAAGAAGTCCCTCTTCAGTCAGCAGAGCAATCCTTGTAATCTGAAATCAGAAATGAAAAAGGTGCAGTATACTAATTACTATTTGTCGTCTCTTCTTCTATTTGAATTAAGCTATCAGTATTAATATCACAAGAATATGAGTGTAATAATTGCATTTTTTCAAAGGAAATTTAGCATATCCTTTATTGGGAAAACATGGAGCTCTCTTAAGTAAGCAGTTGCTACATAATGATTTCAAGTTTATCTCTGATCAGTAGAACACATATTGTAAATGATAGGCCCTGCAAAACAAAATTTATCTCATCAGAGTTCAAAAAGGGAAAAGGAAGAAAAAATAAACTTTTTAATGGCAAAAGCTGAAACATATTTTGTAAGCTCTTCTTCATTTATAATTAGATTGCTACTATTATTGATATTTTGGCATGACATCCCTCTCAAACTATGAATTTTGAGAAAGCATAAATCATCCATTGTGTCCAAAATACAGAATGTCCTACTGTGGTATAGCGTGTCAGCATGAGTGTAGTATCATCAGTTTAAAAATGCTACAGATTTGCAAGAATCGCGTGACTGAAGAACCATGCCTTCATGTTTTCCAGTAGCACTGGAAAAAGCTGGGAAAGAGCTAATGAGTAACATCAGAATTTCTAAATGTTCTTTTTAAATCTCTGGAGAAGACACAGTCAGGAGAGGTTTCAAAAGCCACATTCTCAGCTTCTGTGTTTTGTGGGAGATGGAAGCTATTTCATTTTTGAATTGATGACAAATCAGTTGTTAATTAGTGTATAGAGAATTTGATGACAAGGACAATTGCTTAACATCCTTTTCAGATATGAGACATAATACAACCCATCTAACCCAGTCTGGTTGTCACCTATCCACAATGGATTGTGCAATCTTCTGAGTCACTGTTTGCTATGGATGGACTGACTCTCACCCCAAGATAATTAAAGATGCTTCTTTGAGCTATCAGTTTCAGGGATATTTGCTGTTCTGTAAATCAACCTGCATTTACATTAATTGATTCTTATGTTTTAACCTTAACACTGAGTCTAACAAAATGTTTTCTATTAATTTGTTACTGAGTGGGTGTTGCCAGGAAAGGGTGCCCAAAAGGATGATATGTAAAGGAAATGTTTATTATAACATTTAATCTAATTTTCAATTTTACAAATTCTCTCAGCTGTAAAGATTTTAACTTCAAAACTACTGTACTTATAACTGAGGAAAATGGAAGAAATGAAGTATTTATAAAGTGAATGGTCGTAAATTGAAGGTGTTAGAAATACTGGATGTAATTCTGAGCATTTCTATCTCAAAGAAAACAGAAAACAGCAAAAAGAGAATGATAGGGAATTGATAAGCGTGAGGAAGTGGCACGTATTTTGAGTCAGTAAGAGCAAATAAGTATTTATATATAAGCACATTTTGAGAATTTTACCATAATCACCACTACAGCTATGTTGGATAACAGTAATATAGTTTGGAGGCGATTCAGCGTTTTATGCAACGTGCAGGTTGGGAGCTTGCAGTGTTCACTGGATGACTCTGGAGAGAAGAAGGTAGAACATTTGTACTTGTGTTCACTACTGTTTCATTAAGCTAAAATGTGTTGAAATCTTTTTTGACTTCTGGTTGTGTAGGAAACAGAAAAAGGCAGACTGCCAATCAGAGATTTATGTAGGGAAGGCTGGACTGTTTTACAGAAGTCTCAGGAAGAGTGGAGATTTTAGGTGTCCTTTGCTTTTATCTTTTATTTCTTTTTCCTTTCCCCCAGCTGCTCCAAGGTTCTCCTGAATTGATTGATACCAACTTTTTTACAGCAGATTGGCATATGGTACTTCTCTCATCTTCAGGCAACATGTTAGTTTCAGAAGATAGAAAAGGTAAAGAAACAAAACCTCTGTAGTGGCATGTATTTTTCTAATAAAAGATATGGTTCAGAAATTTTAGGGATGGAATGCCTCCCCTGAGAGGACAGGCTGAGAGCTGAGGCTGTTCAGTCTGGAGAAGAGACGGCTTTGGGAGGACCCAATCGTCGCCTCTCAGTATCTAAAGGGGGTCTCTGAGAAAGAAGGAGACAGACTCTTTAGTGGGATCTGTTATGACAGAACAAGGGGAAATGGTTTCAAACTTAAAGACGGGAGATTTAGATTGGACATGAGGAAGAAGTTTTTTACAGTAAGGATGGTAAGACACTGGAACAGGTTGCCCAGAGAGATGGTGGAAGCCCCATTGCTTGGAAACATTCAAAGTCAGGCTGGATGGGGCTCTGAGCAGCCTGAGCAACCTGATGTAGCTGTAGGTGTCTCTGTTCATTGCAGGGGAGTTGTATTAAATGACATTTAAGGGTCCCTTCCATCTCAAACAATTCTATGATTCTATATTACTATATTACTATATCTACACAGTGTAAAGTGTATACATGTATTTTAGAAAATAAATAGAATCAAATGTAATTTGGACTAGAAATACTCAGTGACAAATTATGAATTCCATTTTTAGTCAAAACTACTATAACTGGAAGCAACTATGTTGAGGAACCACAATCTCTAGTTCAGAGACATGTTCTGTCACATACCTCAACAGTGCAAAGGTTATTGAAGGAACCTAAGAGAAATGTGCAGCTTCATTTCATCATTTGTGCCATTTCCATTCTTCTAAATGCAGAAAAACATATAGCTATGAATGCACTAGAGGACACAGTAAAGTTAAAAACTATAATTCCAGAAAGAATGGTGAGAAACCTTGGTTTTGCTGGCCTTTGTCTTGAAACTGGTAATTTCTAGGCTTAATGCAAAAAATAAGAATAATACTAGGTGTCGAGGGTGACATTTGGATAAGAAATGAACCCCTAACATTAACTTAAAATGTAAAGTTTGTTTTTTTTCCCAGAGACAACTATACAAATTGATGAGACATTCAATGTTGGTAATTTTTTAATCTCCTAATCTGTAAATAATACTTTCATCAGAATTTACTGCTGGCTGTGTGCCCTTCTCACTTTAAACTGTAAATGGAAAAGAATGTTATGTTGCTGTGTTCTTTTGTATTAAACAGTTAAAAGAAATCACTATTTTTCATCAATTGAGACTCTTTTATAATGTGGAAATATCTTGTGACTCAAATGTCCACATCATGCCATGGAATCCCTCCTGCTTTTGCAAGGAGTCATTACAGTCAGTGAAATAAACTGCTGATAACCAAAATTAACAAACATCCTGTGTCATTCTAAATTATCAAGAATTGCTAAGAAACTGATAAAATAACATAAACCCCAGGAGTATAACATTACTTGCCTCTTACTTTAAGGTATTGCTGGCACTTCTGAAATAGCAGAAGGGATGACATATGAGCAGTTACAGGTAAGCTTTATATGTATGTACTAATGTATTTTATGGCTTATAATTAAGGTAATTTATTGAAATGAATTTCTTTTAACTTGCAGACCTTAATTGAGGAGGTTCTAGAGGAAAGTGGTTATTACAATTTCTCTCTGAACAGGTGAGTTTGAATATTCAAATTAAAAAATATTTAATTATGATGTGTTACACATAAATGTATCATCTGCCTGTTTAAATGATTGTCATTTCAATTGGAGCTTAGTGTGATACATCATAATAATACTTGGATGCACAGACAGGAAGACTTGGTATGGGTATAATTAATCTAAGCTCTTTTAGCTGCATCAGTTTTCTTCACTCAGGCAATAGAGTGCTACAAGCTTGACAGCAGTCTCATCAAATTTTTCCTATTAAAGCCATAGATGAAGAAAAGTTTCATTTTAGGAGATGTATGTTTAGTAGGGGTATATTCTAACATTACGGGGTTGAAAGGATGAAGTTGGCCTGCTTAGTAAACATGGAAAGCAGAAAAAGTGATTGCTAGTGCAGAAGTGTAGAGGATGGAAAAAAACTGAGGTATTTGAAACGAGGCATAGTAAGTCTTTGCTGCAAGAACCCCTTGAGGAACACAAGAATAGAGAGTGTTTGAAAAATTTCCATGCTGTCCATAAACTAAGCATTTCTTATTCTCTTACCTGCTAGCCTATTCTTTAGTAGAAAAGAAGTTCAGTGCTTCCACCAAGTCTGTTCCTTGTGTTTTCAGTAATGAACATGCCCACAGTATTGCAGTTAGTCTTTTTGTTAGTTTGTTTTAAATAATAATAATTAAAAAATTACCCCAGATCCAAAGGTATTTCAACAATCTGTAGGTCCCGATGCTTCAGTGATATTTTTCAGTTCTTTGTTACATCTGCTATTTTTTTTCAATGTGAAACTATTTATAGACTCCAGCTTAAGAAGTTTCAGATGTTACTCTAAGTATTTCTATAGCCTACTCACTATATTGGAATTCCAGCTTACAAATGTCTTGCAGCTGCATCTGTAAGTACTGCAAAATCGTGATTCAGAACTCCCTAAATAAAATAATAATTTGGTCTTTAAACTCCCAGAGTACACTTGCATTGCAAAATCACTTTTGCAACCATGATGTGTAATGAATTTGTTTCTTAATGTTCTCAGATATTGAACATTTTTGTTCCAATCAGATGCTCCCAATATTTGGGGCAGTAGAAAAAATATTGAATATTATACGATCAATGAAAAAATGATGGAAAAGCAGGTCACTTTTAACACTGAGATCCAGCAGGACTTAATGTAAATGTAGAAATGTTACAGGCTGGCAGAAAGGATATTATTGCAATTTGCTGTAACAGAAGCAGGTGTGTACTGAATATGGGCATGAGTATTTACACAAATTTCTATAAAAATAAGATACCTATTAATGGAAATGTAAAGGACAGTTAAAGTTTACAGGAAAACATTCTAGCACTTTCCACGTCTAATACAGGAGTGCCACATGAGAGTAACAGCAACGCGGTAATTAACATTGTTTTTTTTTTTCTGGTGACAGCATTTATTCAGGACTGCTTGTTTTCTTGCTATGTTGCAATTCCCCACAGAGTAGCTGTTCTTTAGAATCTTAAGACATATTTGTGCATTTTTTGAAGGTTTGTTTTAGAGGAAACATATGAGAACATTCTTCATTGCCACTCAGGTTAGCAGTGTAGTGTAGGTTCTTTTCCTTATGTGATGTTTATCCTACAAGGGAAAAAGAGCAGGAAATATATTTCCACACATACACACTGGCTGGGGAAGAAGTCTGGTGTAAGCTTAGCATCCTTCTTCACATTGTCTTTCCCCAAGTCATGCAACTTCTTCAGCAGTACTGATAACATGCTATCCACTCAGTGCTGATTTGTACTTTGTTCACAAAACCTGTAGCAAAGCCCAAACTGATTTTGGATTAACAGAAAGCAATGAAATGAAAATTATTTAGAAATTTAGAAGTATGTTGTCTAATTTGATCTTTTTTTTTTTTTTTCTTGCTTACAGTTGTTAATATCTGTGTGTAACTGGAGTTGCATAGACTTTGACCTCCTCCACTGCACATGGGTCACTCTAGTGTGTTCTGGCTTTGGCTGGCAGATACACAATAACTACACTGCAACTCAATTGTTGATCTATCACTAGTAACAATACACTCTAGATTTTTCACTATACTGTCAAATTCTATTATCTGCTGTGATGCATAATAACATTTAGTTCCCCTGTCACTGTTATTTCAGTCTTCCTTCATTTAATGTCCTGCTCCCAAATAAATTAGTATTTTTCCCTCTCTTTCAGAAATTTGACACACCATGCTTTGGCTTTGGCTGTCAAGAATATCTATCTCTTTTTCCAGAAGATTTATCATGTATTCTAAAATATGCTTCACTCCATGCCATTAAGAGCTTTCAGCACTTTTTTTTCATCTCATACTCTGTCCAAGTAACCAAGTGATCCAGTCTCAATAGCTGAGACTGAGTGCTGAAAGATTTATTTGGCAAGCTGTTGTGTGTCATCAGGATTTGCCTCAAATTCTCCAAAGAATTTAAACCATCCAGCAAGACAAAATTTATCCTATAACATCTCTGGGGAGATGTGGTGACTTTCCAGTACTTAAAGGGGACCTACAAGAAAGCTGGAGACTGACTTTTTACAAAGGCATGTAGTAATAAGACAAGTGGTAATGGTGGTAATGATTTTAAACTGAAAGAGGGTAGATATAGATTAGAAATAATGAAGAAATTTTTCACTTTGAGGTGGAAGGCACTGAAGTGGAAGTGCAGGTTGCCCAGAGATGCCATAGGTGCCCCATCCCTGGTTCAAGGCCAGGTTGGATGGGGCTTTTGGCTTGTTGGTCTGCTGGCAAGAAGATTGGACTAGATGATCTTCAAGGCCTTTGCAACCCAAATCATTCTGTGATTCTATGATAAGGCTCAAGATTCCACAGAAGACATTTCAGAACACCACTGACTTCATTTGTAAAATTTTTAAGGCTTGTTTCCTCTTTTTAGGGCCAATTTCTGTCATGATTGCTGGGCAATTTAATTTGACAGTGTTAGTGTTTCAAACCTACAAGAATTCTGCTTTGGAACAAAAACTTCTACAGCTGCTGTGTATCAACATGCTTTTATATTTTACTATAAGATTTAGAATAAATGGCTTTATGACATATTCTTACTAATTCTAGGCGGAGATGTATAATATTTCTTTCCCATCATTGTTGCCCCTTGCTCTGATCCCAGAATTCACGGAATATATGATGGAATACAAAATTTCACCTGGGGTCAGTGACATGAAGACTGTAGTAAGATTAATAAACTGTATAAAGAGTTAAAAATGATTCAGGCAACTTGATTGAGTGATGAAAAAAACATTAATTCTTTAGAAAATGAGGCAGGTTCATAAGAAAAATGTCATGCTTTTTTTTTTTTTTTCTCCCCAGTTTCATTATAATAGTAATTACTATCTCAATACCAGTCATTTCATGGGAATTAATGTCCAGCTGAGGATAATGGCCATCAGCTTTATCTTGAATAATCAACTTGTGCCCATTTATCAGTAATGTCCTAAAATTATTCAGCACTCCGATGATGTTACTTGTACAGAAATTCCATAAACATGCATAAAAAAGGTTGCGTTTCAAAATTATTCTATTCACACCCTTTGTGCCATTCTTTCTTATTTTCTATCTTGATTTAATATTATACTGCACCTGGAGTAGGCTACTTCTTGTTTGCGAGTTCTTTTGTGACTATGAAATGAATACTAGTTTCAAACTTTCAGCATGTTTCAGCATGGTAGAGTAGACATGTAATACCCAAATTGATGGGGAAATCTATTTTTAATCAATTGAAATTAATAACTTAATCCAAGCAGTAACTCAATTATATGAAAAAAGATTTGTTATAAATAAATAAATAAAAATAGCAGTGGTCTGAGACAGTGGTTGGGTTCAACTGAGTGATATAGCTCATATGATATAGCAAGTCTACTTACGAGAAATATGTTTCAGCATTAATTTTGTAAGACAAAAACAGCTGCAAAGCAAGTAAGAGTAGAAGAAAAATGCTTCCATAATTAGGTGCATGCATTAATATGTTGTCAGTTAAAATTTCATGCCTTTGTTCAGTGCAATCTTTGGCATTGTTATTGAGGTTTTAGAATTAAAAAAATAACCATTCATGTACTTAGAGCTATTTCATAAAGAAGAACGCTGTCAAATCTCCTTCTAATGATTGCTATACATTTTTAACTACTCAAAGAATAGCTCAAGGTATTTCTCACAGAAGGATAATGTAACTCAGGAATTCTGAATTTTGCCTGTTTGAAGCATCTTCATTTGTATTGCAGCTATGGTTCATAGGTGTTCATAGGCTGAAAATAAAAATGCATTACTGGCTCTTTTACTAGCTACAAATTCTCACTGTCTTCTATTTATTCTTCAACATTAATATATCTGTTTAATTGTGGCTCATCATTATTAGAGAATTCAAATTAGTATCTAGCTTAGTTTAATGTTCTAGAACAGACCAAACTAGCCAGTAGATGAAAGTATATAGCTCCAGCACTCCTGAAATCTAAAGTGATTTTTTTTTATTTTGTGATATCTGGGAGACTTAACATCTTCTGCTACATTTTATTCCACTTTCAGTTAATGTTGCCTTACATTTTCTGTTGTTTTCTTCTTCTGAATGATTGTCCACGTTGATTCTTACTTACTATGTCTCATAAACCAAATGTAAGATTGTTTTACCAGTAATGTTTCTTAGAGTTGTACCAGCAATCTGTTGGCTTGCACTTCTCTCCAGTGTGGTAAAAAAGCAAAAGCTCAGTGGTCATTTTTATTTTGTTTTATTTTATTTTATTTTATTTTATTTTATTTTATTTTATTTTATTTTA